>NC_143041.1:27297446-27453696 GCF_057628025.1 Oncorhynchus mykiss | reverse complement strand
GGTATATTGTGTGTGTGTGTAGGCCAGTGACAATCTCAATTTAATCAATTTTAAATTCACTCTAACTAGGAGTTGGAACCAAAATTATTTTCGAATTTCGTTCTGAACGGAAGCATTTTTTTCCCGTTCCGACCAGCAAAACAAACTTCAGAACCGTTAAAAAAATAATGTTTTGTTCCTTTTTAAACCTCTGACATTACTTCACCAATGGATAGAGCTTGCCCACTCCTTAGCAAGCTGCTATGTACATGCGTTGGACGGACAAGTCTAGTGTAGGGTTGGACATACGACTGAAATTTTGCGGGTGAGCGCTGGGCATCTTGCTATGACATGCATTATCGGTGTTAGGCCTACAGTTATACCAACAGAGGAGTTGCTTTTATGGAGGAACTTTTAATGTTTTTAAACTTCAAAGAGTTTGCTTAGAGTTTGACCAGAGCTAGCCCTTGACCATGACTCTGTTACATTACACATAATGCTGACTAAGTTTAGGAGCTAGATTTAAATATGAACTTGTCTTGTGTTTTTGTACTTAGAAAAAAAAGAATAAGTCATGAACACAAAATAATGTTAACTGTTTACCATGCTTTTAAAAAAACGTTTTGGTTATTTTTGCTGAACCGGTTCCAACCCCTGCCTGTAACACTACAACATGTGGAAAAAGTCAAGGGGTGTGAATACTTTGAAGGCACTTTTATAAGTGATCAATACAAATGTTAGCAGATTAGAAATGATGTTTTAGCCAAATATATACAGTGCCTTGCGAAAGTATTCGGCCCCCTTGAACTTTGCGATCTTTTTACATATTTCAGGCTTCAAACATAAAGATATAAAACTATTTTTTTGTGAAGAATCAACAACAAGTGGGGCACAATCATGAAGTGGATGACATTTATTGGATATTTCAAACTTTTTTAACAAATCAAAAACTGAAAAATTGGGCGTGCAAAATTATTCAGCCGCCTTAAGTTAATACTTTGTAGTGCCACCTTTTGCTGTGATTACAGCTATAAGTCGCTTGCCTCTATCAGTTTTGCACATCGAGAGACTGCATTTTTTTCCCATTCCTCCTTGCAAAACAGCTCGAGCTCAGTGAGGTTGGATGGAGAGCATTTGTGAACAGCAGTTTTCAGTTCTTTCCACATTCTCGATTGGATTCAGGTCTGGACTTTGACTTGGCCATTCTAACACCTGGATATGTTTATTTTTGAACCATTCCATTGTAGATTTTGCTTTATGTTTTGGATCATTGTCTTGTTGGTAGACAAATCTCCGTCCCAGTCTCAGGTCTTTTGCAGACTCCATTAGGTTTTCTTCCAGAATGGTCCTGTATTTGGCTCCATCCATCTTCCCATAAATTTTAACCATCTTCCCTGTCCCTGCTGAAGAAAAGCAGGCCCAAACCATGATGCTGCCACCACCATGTTTGACAGTGGGGATGGTGTGTTCAGCTGTGTTGCTTTTACACCAAACATAATGTTTTGCATTGTTGCCAAAAAGTTCAATTTTGGTTTCATCTGACCAGAGCACCTTCTTCCACATGTTTGGTGTGTCTCCCAGGTGGCTTGTGGCAAACTTTAAACGACACTTTTTATGGATATCTTTAAGAAATGGCTTTCTTCTTGCCACTCTTCCATAAAGGCCAGATTAGTGCAATATACGACTGATTGTTGTCCTATGGACAGAGTCTCCCACCTCAGCTGTAGATCTCTGCAGTTCATCCAGAGTGATCATGGGCCTCTTGGCTGCATCTCTGATCAGTCTTATCCTTGTATGAGCTGAAAGTTTAGAGGGATGGCCAGGTCTTGGTAGATTTGCAGTGGTCTGATACTCCTTCCATTTCAATATTATCGCTTGCACAGTGCTCCTTGGGATGTTTAAAGCTTGGGAAATCTTTTTGTATCCAAATCCGGCTTTAAACTTCTTCACAACAGTATCTCGGACCTGCCTGGTGTGTTCCTTGTTCTTCATGATGCTCTCTGCGCTTTTGACGGACCTCTGAGACTATCACAGTGCAGGTGCATTTATACGGAGACTTGATTACACACAGGTGGATTGTATTTATCATCATTAGTCATTTAGGTCAACATTGGATCATTCAGAGATCCTCACTGAACTTCTGGAGAGAGTTTGCTGCACTGAAAGTAAAGGGGCTGAATAATTTTGCACGCCCAATTTTTCAGTTTTTGATTTGTTAAAAAAGTTTGAAATATCCAATAAATGTCGTTCCACTTCATGATTGTGTCCCACTTGTTTTTGATTCTTCACAAATAAATACAGTTTTATATCTTTATGTTTGAAGCCTGAAATGTGGCAAAAGTTCGCAAAGTTCAAGGGGGCCGAATACTTTCGCAAGGCACTGTATGTTTTGACTTCTTGCGGTCAACTTTCAGTCAACAAAGTATCTAAATATTTGCCGGTCCTCAGACCATCCTCTTCAGAAAAGGTTGTCCCGCGGCTGAATCTAGTTGATGATGCCTGCTGTCGGCTAATTCATTTGGGACTAATTCACCTCTTAAGGAAGTGGAAATTAAAAAAACATTTGCTAGATTACTAAATAAATATAATATGGCTGCTAGTTAGCTGTGTAATTGATTTAATATAACAGTAAATGAATTGTCCCAACAACAAAAGATAGCCTACCCAGTGACTTATATAGGCCTACCGGTATGCACTGACTCACAAAACTGCAGAATGCACTCGCGCATGCATCTTAAAACCGTAAAGAAACTTTAGTTTTGAAACGGTGCCAATCACTCGATATTGAGAAATACATGTTATACCTACAGCAAGCTGGGATCCTCTATCCAACAAACATTGTGCTTTCAAAACAATTTTACAGTTTGAAATGTTGCGCAATCAGAACACATTTTTCTCTCCCTCTAGAGCGCACAGGAGGGAGAGGGAGTGAAAGTGGCTCGCTCATCACAGCAGCCGCCAGCGAAACAGGTACAGGGGCAGATCAGACACGTTCATTGTAGGAATCAGGATAACTCCCTATTTTTCAAACAGAGTTTTGAATGAGATGCGACCATTTTCAACATTTTAACTCGCATAGCCAAGTCAATGGGACTTAAAATGCAACTAAATGGTTGCACTCTGGAGCCTTAACACACACACTCACCTTTTACCACATACTCAGGCCCACCAGTCCCAGGTCTCCCAGTAGACGTGTTACCCAGCGCCAGCAGCCCAGGTGGGATGGCAACCTGTTACTTCTTACACTGCCTGGCTCTCTGCTCCATTTCCTCCAGTCATCAGCCATTATTGCTCTCCCAGTTCTATAATACAGTCTTCCCTAGTTAGCCTTCATCAAACAGGGGTGACATTTCAGCTGGCTGACCTTAGCACCCCCTGGAAACAGTTGGAATTCCTTGTGTGTGACACTCAGATGAGTGTGTAGCAGTCGAATCACAATGTGTGTGTGTGTGTTCCGGACACCTCCAGAAACCCCTCAGAAACCAGAGCTCAGATATCCCCCTACCTCGGGTCTGTTTGGCCCATACAGAAGAGGGAGTGAATGGCTGGAAGGTCAATGTGAATGGCTTGAAGGTCTGGCAGATCCACTGGGATGATAGAGGTCTCACTGGGAATCTACCATGGCTCTGATTCCCCTCCTGGGTTGTAGATGCAGTGAGATGCCTCTGGCTGAGACAGACTTGTTTACCTTGCACCGTTTCTCCAAAGGTTAGATGGTCCTCCTGTTTAGTGTTTTCTGCATGTTCAGTCTTGCAGTGTTTGTGTGGCCACTGGGTGCTGCTGCAGTGAGACTGCATTTACTCTTGGTCATAGCCAATGAGCCCAAGCCAAGCACCTCTATCCCTGCTCTTCCTAAGACCGGTAATGATAGTGAGATGTTATCAGGCTTTTTAAATGGATCTCTAATGACCTGTATGTTCACTGTCAAAGAACACAAGCACACTATTTTACACTCACTTTGTAGTGAATGCAGTTAAGTGAATTGACATTCTATGTCATGACCTCTAACCTCTCCCCACAGTGACTAGCGAACTAGTGATGCTGTCTCTGGACCTGGTGAAGAGTCGTCTGTCTGTCATGTCCATTGAGATGAGGAAGAACTTCATCCAAGTCATCCTCACGTCGCTCATCGAGAAGTCGCCTGACGCCAAGATCCTCCGCGCCATCGTCAAGATCGTGGAGGAGTGGGTTAAGAACAACTCCCCCATGGCAGCAAACCAGGTGAGAGGACCATTTTTCATCACGTTGGCCGTTTAGCAAACACTGAAAACCCAGGACATGCACTGCTAATGATCTGTGTAAGAACAACTAGCCAGCAAACCAATCTGGGAACCAGGAAACACAAATCTACACAGGTGTCTTTGCTCTGAGTCCAGCAGAGACAATGAGGGGGGAGCGAGGACCAAAGGTACTACACCCCCCCCCCCCCCCCTTCAGATGCACTAAAGATAAATGAACTGAATCAATCTTCTCTCTCTCTCCATCCACAGATGCCCAATCTTCGTGAGAAGTCCATTCTGCTGGTGAAGATGATGACCTATATAGAGAAGCGTTTCCCTGATGACCTTGAGTTAAACGCCCAATTTCTGGACCTCGTTAATTACGTTTACAGGTAATTACCCCCATTAATCACCTGGATGAGTATGCACGGCAAACATACTCGGCGCCGCTACGCTATTTCACCCATCGATTGGGGGGGGGGGGGGGGGGGGGGGTAGAGAGAGTCGGGTGCAGAGAGAGGAGTATGCCAGGTCACAAACCATTCATCCATTGAGCAGGAGGGACAGAGGTTGGGGATAGGGTAGCCAGAATGGTGGGGGTTGGATTTGAGGGTCTTCCATTGACAGGACACATGGTGTGAGGGAGAGATGGGAGGGTGGCAGAGGGGTGAGGCAGCCAAGCGAAAGGCGACTGACTCCTCAGCCCACTGCTATTCAGCCTGGCTGGGCCTCTCACCACAAATACCACGCCCCCGTTCCTCTCCTCCAGTCATCAAGACTGCCCCATCCCTTTTCCCATTCTGCCTGTCCACAGACGATCTGCTCTGTAAGTCACGTAACTTTGAACAAGCTGTAAAACTATGATTGACGCATCACCGTCCACATAGCATCTGCTCCACAACGACATCTCTGAATAAGTAGATGGTTTAGTAGCTTCAGTATAATACACTCACTGCTGAGACATTACTCTTCCTCTCTTTTAAATACTCTAGAGGCCCATTCACCAGGGCTGTGGAATGATCTAGAAATGATTGCATAGCTTATTACACAGCATTTAATGTGGGATGTTAACCGTTTTACTATTCCGCTAGGATTATCATAAAAGATAAGGTGATCCGTTTTTAAACATTAAGTTAAAGTAACTGTCTGCATCCTATGCTGTTTCACTTCAATGACCTTCATTGCTTCTTCACTAATTGCTATGATGCTTTTAGCTCCTTTTGTATCTTAATTGTTATGAAGGCGCTTGCTCTGAAATGCATTAGCATTAATAACTGTATAAGAAAAATAAATTGCAGTTGTAAATCATTTTCAATTAGATATAAATAATGGTTACATAGATGCATTTCAACCCTCTTTGTCCAATCAGGGACGAGAGTCTCTCAGGAAGTGACATCACGTCGAAGTTGGAGCCGGCCTTTCTGTCGGGTCTGCGTTGCGCCCAGCCTCTGATCAGGGCTAAGTTCTTTGAGGTGTTTGACCTCTCCATGAAGAGACGTGTCTACGAGAGGCTACTCTACATCTGCTGCTCTCAGAACTGGGAGGCCATGAGCAGCCACTTCTGGATCAAACAATGCATAGAGGTAAGGAGATGTACTGGGACGAGGGGTCAAGTCATGACTGTTTTGATATCAGTTGAGACATTTGAGAGCTTGGGACTATACGGTTACCTGCATTTTTGTCAATGTAGTTGACAGCCTTGTTCTCTGTTTTCAGTGTACTCTAAATACCCCCAATTCATGTTAAGTTCAAAAGAACACCAGATAAAAATTGAAACCAATGAGAGTTCGCAACTTTAAAGCCAATTATCTCCATTTTCTTTTTACAGGTAGAACCTTATTGTCCCAAGCTCTCCATGTTTCTGAATACTCCAGTTAGGACTAAGTCCTTTGAAGAGGTTTCTGATTTGAGCTTTGAAATCTAACTATGTCCTGTCTGTTTTAGCACAAATAATTATTGTATACAGTGGTATGTGATGTAGCTTGTCCATAATGTCTCTACAGACGGCCTTTTTTGTGAAGTGTCTCCATAATGCTTCAGACCCCCTAGAAACTGTTAACCTGAATTTCTGTGATCTTTTTTTCTGTGTCACTTTCTCTCTGTTAGCTGCTGCTGGCGGTGTGTGAGCGTAACAGCATCATCGGGACCAGCTGCCAGGGCTCCATGCTCCCATCCATCACAAACGTCATCAATCTGGCCGACAGCCACGACCGTGCCGCCTTCGCCATGGCAACCCACATCAAGCAAGAGCCCAGAGAGAGGGAGAACAGCGAGACCAAGGAGGAGGTGAGGATGCCACGCAACAGGAGTCTGAGGGTCACACGGACACACTCTCTAAGAGACGTGTTGACACACACACACACACAAAGACCCATTATCCCATTGTGTGTTTGTTATTGGGGAGGAATAACATCTAGTTCTCCCTCTTTGTTGACCTGTATTTCCTGCTGCAGCAAACTGTTTCCCCCACAGATTTGATGCAGTATTCATAGCAGTATTTATATAACAGTCAATATTTTCTGTTTACCTTTCCTCCCCATCTCATTATGATCATCTCTCCAAGGGGAAAGACTAAGTGCTTTTGCATATATTACAACAAATGACTAAATGCATCCCCCACCTCTTCTGTTCTTCCTTTCCGCAATCTTCTTCTACTCTCTCCCCCTCTCTCTCCTCCAGGATGTGGAGATCGACATAGAGCTAGCCCCAGGGGACCAGACAGCCATCCCCAAGAACAAGGAGCAGGCAGAGAAAGACACAGGCAACCAGCTGCACATGCTCACCAACCGCCACGACAAGTTCCTCGATTCCCTTAGAGAGGTCAAGGTGAGTTATGACACCAACATTTGCCCTTTTAGTTCAAATCAACCCTCCCCGCCCTCACTGACAAGTTCATGCTTTTAGCAAAAAATACTTTGGCTTTGAGCACACATTCTACATTTGATCGATTATATGGATGAACCTTAAGGAACAAGATTTGGAAGGTGATAAGTTGACCCCTGAACCTTTATCTTGTAGGTTGTTCCACAGGAAAGTGGGATTTTTGCTGAATGATTCCTGTAGGGCTGTTTCGTAAGAGTGAGATGTCAACCCCTTATTGTCATTTTGTCTGATGCTGACCTGTGTTGTCATTGTGTCTGTGTCAGACGGGGGCGCTGCTGAACGCCCTGGTCCAGCTGTGTCACATCTCCACCCCCTTGGCTGAGAAGACCTGGGTACAGCTGTTCCCTCGACTGTGGAAGATCCTCTCTGACCGACAGCAACACGTAAGCACTGCCAGGTCAACGTGCATTAACATGTCTTGTACTTCCAGGTCATAAGTTTGGCACTAGATGGCCAGGCTACAATGGACTGTAAATTCAATGTGCTCACAACTGGATTGGGGCCTGTTCAAAAGGGGGCAACATTCTGCAATGTTTAGGTGGAAGAAATCATGTCCACTCCATAGAAATAGATGAACTATTGTAATAGTAATTATTTTCCCATGTCTATTCATAGTGTTTCTATATGCAATGTTGATATGAGCTATTTATACCTTCTGTGCAAGTTTACAGGTCAAAACCCTGGTTGTCATGCCGTGATAGAGGTCAAAGGCTATGGCGTGACTCATTGTCTGTCATCATTATTTACCTGGACAGGGCCGACACGGGTCACAGGCTCTGGTCTGACCTGACTGGTCAGCACCACACTCTGAGACACACAGATACTGAGACGTGCGCTCTCTCTAAGACAAACACACATCTCAGCTCCGTGACGTTGGTTAGCAGACAGTCAGCCTGACCTTGGCTCTGCCATTTCTTCCTTAAAACATGCAATTTCCTCTTAATGAGGAACCATTCATTTATGCAGAATATGTAAGAAGAAATAACATACTGAGTTTAATGAACCAGATGCCTCCAGTATTAAGAGGCTCATTTAAGGGCTCCTGATTTGAAGTGATTTGAGCTATTAACTTTCTGAGACGCGTTGGAAATAGAACTAGACGTCTTAATGATGTTTGTCACTCACAGACGGACATGGATGAACACTTAAATAGGATGCATATTTAGGCTGATGATTATCTGGTTCTAAATATCTTCATGTGGTTTTAGGGTACTGACTGCTGGAGGAAAAATCTATTCAAAGCATTTAAATAGTGATTATTTTTGCTGAAGCTGTCTCTTAGATGATTATTCTGTGGTTGCTAGTGTGGTGGCGTCCAATTAGTTCTAGCTTGTTTTCAGTGGTGCATAATATTGCATGCTTTTGGCCATAGAAACGCATTCTATCTGTCCTCTTAACCTTGACTCTCCTTCCCCTCCTTTCCTCTCCCCAACCATCCTCCCACGTCACCTCCCTCCCAGGCCCTGTCAGGTGAGATGAGTCCTTTCCTGTGCAGTGGGAGCCACCAGGCTCAGAGGGACTGCCAGCCCAGTGCCCTCAACTGCTTCGTGGAGGCAATGTCCCAGTGTGTGCCCCCTATCCCCATCAGGCCCTGTGTGTTGAAGTACCTGGGGAAGACTCACAATCTGTGGCTGCGCTCCACTCTGATGCTGGAACAGCAGGCCTTTGAGAAGGGCCTCAGCCTTCACAGCAAGCCCAAACAGAGCACCAACGAGTTCTACGAACAGGAGAGCATCACTCCACCACAACAGGTACAGGTTTACAGACGTCATCGTGTTCACTTTCAGTTCTATTAAATGAGTACATGGTTAGCTTGGTAACTTTTTCTTCATTCATTGCCTTTTGTGTACTGTCCATTCATTAAATGGGTATGGCTACTAGACAGGCACTGCATCCTGACTAGGGATGTAACGATTCATTGATACGATATGGAATCCAGTTCAAATGTTTAAGATGCAAGTGCTTCGGTCCACAACTCCAAACCGATTAAAATGTAGCATGAACCGGTTCACTTGTGAGACGACTTGTGCAATAGTCAATCAGGCTTTATTAGTTGGAAGACAACCCACCGGTGCCCACTGTCCAGTAAACTCTAGTTGTACATACTAGAAAGCACAGCTTTCGGTATATCGTTGAAGCTTATAGGGAAACTGACACGATCAGGACTACTTAAAAAATGTTGTTGTTTTTTTTTACTCCAAAATCAAGTCTCCATTTTATGGGTAGAATGTGTGTTAATCAAATTGCTACAATTTAGGCGATTTTAAAATTGAGTTTCAACAGTATCCCCCTTTAAACATGTCAACGTTCCGAACGGAACTTTACCTGCGGTGATCTTTGTGGCATAACAATGCACGTGATTGACTGGAAATTATACCTACAGTAACATTGTTTCTTTTGATTGGTTTAAACCTGCAGTGACGTTATACTGGAAATAACATTGATTTAAACCTGCAGTGACGTTATACTGGAAATAACATTGATTTAAACCTGCAGTGACGTTATACTGGAAATAACATTGATTTAAACCTGCAGTGACGTTATACTGGAAATAACATTAGATTGATTTAAACCTGCAGTGACGTTATACTGGAAATAACATTAGATTGATTTAAACCTGCAGTGACGTTATACTGGAAATAACATTGATTTAAACCTGCAGTGACGTTATACTGGAAATAACATTAGATTGATTTAAACCTGCAGTGACGTTATACTGGAAATAACATTGATTTAAACCTGCAGTGACGTTATACTGGAAATAACATTAGATTGATTTAAACCTGCAGTGACGTTATACTGGAAATAACATTAGATTGATTTAAACCTGCAGTGACGTTATACTGGAAATAACATTGATTTAAACCTGCAGTGACGTTATACTGGAAATAACATTAGATTGATATTTGCCCACCATTTTAGTGGGGGAGGAACAAAATTGACTTGAAATGTGCACATTCTCTTCAAGAACATGTATTTACATTTTAGTAGCTTTATGTTATGAGAACCATGTCGGTTTAACTTGAAGATTAGGGTTAGATGTACCTCTGTCATTTTATATCATGATAGTAGAAACTGTGAACCATACCCAACACAGTCAAAACAGACACTTGCTCGTCTTTATACTAATGCCCAACTTTCGATTCTATTTTTATTACCCCTTTTTTTTCTATTATTGTTGCATATCGAGAGGTGAACCTGCGAGTAAAGCATTTCATTGTACTATGTACAGCGAGTATCCTGTGCATATGATAAATCCATTTGACTTGACACAGCTCCGACTGATCCTGCTCAGAGAGGCCCAGCTCCATGAGCAGCAGATTTCCATTTAGACTGGAAAATGAATGTCTTCATGCAATAACTGTTAGTGCATTGAATCTAATTGTATCGCATCGATTTATTCCTCTTATCAATCCGAATTGTTTCAAACTACAATAAAATATAGTTCCTTTATGGTGGCCCATGTATCTAGATGTGTATGGAATAGTCTTTGAAAGGGAAGATGTACACCCCTGATCCCAACTCTGTGTGGTCCTATAGGAGATCCTGGACTCCCTGGCAGAGCTGTACTCTCTACTGCAGGAGGAGGACATGTGGGCGGGGCTGTGGCAGAAACGCTGCAAGTTCCCAGAGACCTCCACGGCTATTGCCTACGAGCAGCACGGCTTCTTCGAACAGGTGAGGTCTTGTTGATTGATGCACTGGCAAATTTGATAATGTTGTAAACATTGTACAATTTCGACTACAAAGCCTACAGATGGGTAGGTAGCCTTGCACGAGCCTTGGCTTGTGCGACCTGGAACAGCTCATGGGAGCAAAAGCCTATCTCCTGTTTCTGTAGCATGAGGCAGCGTGATTTACAACAACCCCTGGACAGGGCGCTAGTCTATCGCAAGGCCTTGCCCCCAATCTATCTCCTTAATGCCGAGTCCAAGGCAGAGATGCACCAGGTTCCATTTTTACAGTATTTGGTATGACTCTGCCGGGGATCCAACTTCCAATCTTAGGGCGGACACTCAATCCACAAGGCCACTGAGTTGGTCACAGCTGGGTAGTACTGACTATTTACTATGTTACCTTCAACAGGCCCAGGAGAGCTATGAGAAGGCCATGGAAAAAGCCAGGAAGGAACACGAGAGGAGCAACGCCTCTCCTGCCATCTTACCGGAGTACCAACTCTGGGAGGACCACTGGATACGGTAAATAACTGATGTATTTACTGGTCTAGTTGTTCATCCCTGGTAGGTGTAATAACTGCATAATTACTCTCAGAACTATGCAGTTGCTATATAATATTTGTATTTGCCATGTAATTAATGGTGTATAAAATAACTACATGTTCCTTCCATGACATTATGAACACCTCTTTCCATGAGACTGACCAGGTGAATCCAGGTGAAAGCTATGATCCCTTATTGATGGCACTTATTAAATCCACTTCAATCAGTGTAGATTAATGGGAGGATTTTTAAGCATTGAGCCATGAATTGTGTGTGTGCCATTCAGAGGGTGAACTGGCAAGACAAAATATTTAGGAGCCTTTGAACATGGTATGGTAGTAGGTGCCAGGAGTACCGGTTTGAATGTGTCAAGAACTGCAACGCTGTTAGGTTTTTCCACGCTCAACAGTTTCCCGTGTGTATCAAGAATGGTCCACCATCCAAAAGACATCCAGCTAACTGATACACATGTGGGAAGCATTCCCTGATGAATTGAGGCTGTTCTGAGGGCGACTCAATATTAGGAAGGTGTTCCTTTATGTTTTGTACACTCAGTGTATATTATTCAAATGTTATTTGTCACATGTGCCAAATACAACCGGTGTAGACCTTACAGTGAAATGCTTACTTACAAGCCCTTAACCAACAATGCTTTAAGAAGTTATTATGAAAAATAACAAATAATTAAACAGCAGCAGTAAAATAAGTGAGGCTATATACAGGGGGTACCGGTGTGGGGGAACCGGTTAGTTGAGGTAATATGCTCATGTAGGTAGAGTTGGTAGTTCGTGACAATGCATAGATTATAAACAGAGTAGCAGCAGCGTAAAAGAGGGGTCTGGGTAGTCCTTTGATTAGCTGTTCAGGAGCCTTATGGCTTGGTGGTAGAACCTGTTAAGAAGCCTTTTGGACCTCGTCTTGGCGCTCCGGTACCGCTTGCCGTGCGATAGCAGAGAGAACAGTCTATGACTAAGGTGGCTGGAGTCGTTGACAATTTTTAGGGCCTTCCTCTGACACCGCCTGGTATAGAGGCCCTGGATGGCAGGAAGCTTAAGGCTGTACTGGGCCGTACGCACTACCCTCTGTAGTGCCTTGCGGTTGGAGGCCGAGCAGCTGCCATACCAGGCAGTGATGCCTTTTTAGGGTCTGAGGACCCATGCCAAATCTTTTCAGTCTCCTGAGGGGGAATAGGTTTTGTCAAGCCCTCTTCACGACTGTCTTAGTGCGTTTGGGCCATGATAGTTTGTTGGTGATGTGGACACCTAGGAACTTGACGCTCTCAACCTGTTCCACTACAGCCCCGTCGATGAGAACTGGTATTCATCTTGATATCAACTCTCCTCCCTGTTTCTGCAGCTGTTCTAAAGAGTTGAACCAGTGGGAGCCTCTGACAGAGTACGGCCAGTCGAAAGGCAACAGCAACCCCTACCTGGTACTGGAGTGTGCCTGGAGAGTCTCCAACTGGGGCGCCATGAAGGAAGCGCTGGTACAGGTAGGGGATGCCCAACACACACACACGCTGACACGGCTATACACAGACCACACAAGCGCACATAGACAGTCAGACAGACACACACACTCGGCTGAGGTCTGGTTCCCAGCTCCAGAACTCTCGTAAAGCTGTGGAAATGTAGTTTGGCAGTCGTTAGGAAGGTTAATTTATCAGCCTCGTGTTTTCTAAAGCAGAGTAGAGGAGGGAACGTGATAGTAGCTGACACATAACAAATACTCCTGCCTTGCTTTCCGCTCAAGGAGATTTTGAAACGAGGCACTGTCCTGAGGTGACATCTCATTAAACTGTCCAGCAAAACCTTTCAACTAGCAGCCTCTTGCATTCAGTCGCTCTCTCTTTCTCGGTCTCTTGGCATGGGAAACATACGTTTACATTGCCAAAGCAAATGGAATAGACAACAAACAAGGAACATTTTGTAAACATTACACAATTTTTAAAAGAATAGACATTTCAAATGTTATTATTGGCTATGTAGAGTGTTGTAACAATGCAAGTTTTTGAAGTTTTAAAGGAAAATAAATATGGTTTGTAATTACAATGTTTGTGCTCCACTGGTTGCCTCGCTCTCGCTCTCTCTCGCTCTCTCTCTCTCTCTCTCTCTTCCATGGTTTTGCATAGATCTAATATTTACGTGTCTGTGTGATTAATTGGCCCAAAATCTGTTGTGTGTTTTGTTACGTGGCGGTGGTAGAAGACAGAGTAGAGCAGGCTGCTGCTGTTGTGGTGAGGCTCCGTCTGTCTATCTGAATGGCCCAGCTTTCAATTAAACAGCCTCTGATAAGGCCACCACTGTCTACGGGAGATTCATCACCTATCCCTCGTCTGTGATAAGTGCACATTGAACGATCGCTGTAATTCTCTCCCCCATCAACACACACAGACCAAGACACACACACACACACCTAATAATGTTTCCCAGGTTTGACTGCGCAGAAGGCAGGCTCCCATTGGGCTTTTGTTAGTGTTGTGGTTAATGCACTCAGTGGTCTGATCAATATAGTCTCTGCTCACCTCCGTGTCAGGCTGATTATTCATTAACCACTCAGGCCTTTTAAAAATGATGAGGAGAATGAATTGAACAGCTGGTGTATTGTGTCCTGTTAGAGTGCTGCTTTGTGACAGTGGCATGAAGTAATTCACTTGAGATGCACACAAAGAATTGCAGTCCAAATAGGCTCACTTTCTCATATGCACCGAACGTGTGTGTGGGTGTGTAACCTGTCTCTAATCTGTAAGGTGGAGCTGAGTTGTCCTAAGGAGATGGCGTGGAAGGTGAACATGCACCGTGGTTACCTGGCTATCTGCCATCCAGAGGAGCAGCAGCTCAACTTCATAGAACGGCTGGTGGAGATGGCCTCCAGTCTGGCCATACGGGAGTGGAGGAGACTGCCTCACATCGTGTCCCACGTACACACACCACTACTTCAGGTAAGAGATGAGGGAGGCAGACACAAGCACCACCTGAATATGTCTCAATTCTTAATCAAGATGAAATAAAAGTCTGGAACACGTCTCTTTTGATCACTGTATTGCCAAATGAAGAGTCGATCAGTGATCCCAGCCAATTTACTGGGGAAAACACTGATGATCTGTTTTCTGGGAATGAAGAGGGGAAAACACTTCCCTGGAAGTGCAATAAAAACAAGAGGGAGGGAGATAATGGAGTGAGACAGACTGAGAAGGAGGAAAAGAAAGAGGAGAGTGAAATAAAATGGACGAAAGAGGAGAGGGATTGAGAGGAAAAGAAAAATGGAGACAGAAAGTAAAGTAGCGAGACCGAGGCAGTAACTTTAGACTGTCTGTAATTGCTTTCCCCCCCCATCAGATAGTGTTTGAATAAATACCTGTTCCAAAATTACATTTGCATGATGAATGACCACTCCAAAATGAAGGTTATAAATGTGCCATCAGCTGATATTAACAGATAATTGTGAGAATATTGTACTGCCCAATTTATTTTGTTTCTGGTGATTTGATTTGGTCGGTCCACCGACCGATTCAGGACATTTCTCTTTTGAAGGCAGCTATTTGAATTGCGTGCTGCTACATTCATTTGTCTGTGGTCCCATTCATTATAAAAGCAGGAAAACAACTTTTCTTTCCTGCTTAGTGAACTCAGCAGTCGTAAATCTTTATTTCAGTACCATACACTTAAAGCCCGGAGAGCCTCTAAAACAAAGGCTTTCTGCAGGTAAATAACTAGAATCAAACTGCATTCGGAATCAAGCCATCAAAATAAAGGACTTTCCAATGAATTTACACCAGCTATATTGATCGTTGGCTTTAGTATTAATCTTGATTGATGGGTTGATGAAAATGATTGATCGTCATTCGTGTGTAGATTCTAGCAGCTCAACAGCATTTCATATCCCGGTTTAGACTCTCTGTACTCACTAAAGATCCCATGGCACTTATTGTAGGGGTGTTAACCCCGGTGTCCTGGCTAAATCCCCAGTCTGGCCTTCATACCATCATTCACCTAATCATCCCCAGCTTCCAATTCTCATTCATCCCCTCTTCCCTGTAACTATTCCCCAGGTCGTTGCTGTAAATGAGAATGTGTTCTCAGTCAACCTACCTGGTTAAATGGAACAAATAAATTAGACCCTTCAGAATGGAGACTACATACCTTTTAGTCTTTGTCTGAAAGAAGTGATTAGCCATTAAAGTAATATGATGTTGTGTCCCTGTCACCAGCCCTAGCCTTAATAGGATGTTCTGTCACCAGCCCTAGCCTTAATGATGTTCTGTCCCTGTCACCAGCCCTAGCCTTAATATGATGTTCTGTCCCTGTCACCAGCCCTAGCCTTAATGATGTTCTGTCCCTGTCACCAGCCCTAGCCTTAATATGATGTTTTGTCCCTGTCACCAGCCCTAGCCTTAATGATGTTCTGTCCCTGTCACCAGCTCTAGCCTTAATATGATGTTTTGTCCCTGTCACCAGCCCTAGCCTTAATAGGATGTTCTGTCACCAGCCCTAGCCTTAATAGGATGTTCTGTCACCAGCCCTAGCCTTAATAGGATGTTCTGTCACCAGCCCTAGCCTTAATAGGATGTTCTGTCACCAGCCCTAGCCTTAATAGGATGTTCTGTCACCAGCCCTAGCCTTAATAGGATGTTCTGTCCCTGTCACCAGCCCTAGCCTTAATATGATGTTCTGTCCCTGTCACCAGCCCTAGCCTTAATATGATGTTCTGTCCCTGTCACCAGCCCTAGCCTTAATATGATGTTCTGTCCCTGAAGGTAAATAGAAGGATCAAAGTGGCTTATCAACTATCAGGTGTTTGCTTCTCGGACCTCATTTCAGAGAAGGTTTTTCCAATAGTCATCATAAGCCTGTAATACAGTGGGCTAATGGGTTTGGAATTGGCCTGAACATCCTGCCTTTCTTACTGTCATAGAGAAAGAACAGAAACCCTGCCAAGTCTCATCCCTCCGTCTTCTGTACCCCTCCTTCTCTTTCTCTGTTTACCCTGGCCCTCTGTCTCGCGCGCTCTCTCTCTCTCTCGCACTCTCGTTCCAATTATTTCCTGTCACCACTGTTCTCCACACTCATTCTTTCTTCATCTCCTCCCCTTCTCTCTCCATTCCTCCATTCTCTCAAAACCCTTAAACTTTCCCACCCCTCTCCTCCCCAACCAGGCTGCCCAGCAGATCATTGAGCTCCAGGAGGCGGCCCAGATCAACGCCGGATTGCAGCCAGCTAACATGGGCCGTAACACCAGCCTCCACGACATGAAAACTGTGGTGAAGACCTGGAGGAACAGGCTGCCCATCGTCTCTGACGACCTCTCCCACTGGAGCAGCATCTTCATGTGGCGGCAGCACCACTACCAGGGTAGGACTCACACCTATCGCTACTCACAATGGGGACGTCTCTAAAAGGCCATAGTGAGCTGAACCCCTCAGGCTCTCTCTACCTTCCCAAATGTCAGCTCTCTAAATGACTTGTTTACTCCGCATGACACACACACACACACATACATATGAGAGGGGGAGAGAAGAGACAGACAGACAGACAGTGAGTGTGAAAGAGAGGTAGAGGGGGGGGGGAAGCAATGCCAAGGGACTGCATGACAGCACAGACTAAGTTGGCGGGAGGGAAAGAGCTGGAGATAAGAAGAGGTGAAACTCTGTGGCAAAGAGGGGGAGGAAGGAGGAGTGGATATGAAAAGGACAAGAGGAAGGAAAGAACAGTACAAAAAACAAAGAGGGGAAAGATGGAACAAATTTGAGGTAGAAGATGAGGAGACATGGTAAATAAAGGGAGAGTTGAGTGAAACAAATTTGAGGTAGAAGATGAGGAGACATGGTAAATAAAGGGAGAGTTGAGTGAATTTAAAAATCTGGTCTCGTTGTTGTCTGTGTCCTCTATAACATGACACACGCTGTGGTGCCAGGCGTTGTCCTGCAGTGACTTTGAAACCATTCAGACTTAGCATCCTGAAAGATGTCAGTGGCAGCTTTAGTGCTGCTATGAAACTACTACAGCTATGATGACTGGTGTAACTACAAACCTCGAGAGAACATGAGACATCATTGTCTTTGATATTCATCCTTAGTTATATTTCTAATGCTTTCATCCAAATTAACTTTGTTACATAGTCAAGCTCAATAATATGGAGCCCCCTCTACTCTACACTGACTGGACTGTAGTGACATCTTGTTCTCCTCCTTCCTATCCCAGCCATCGTGACGGCGTATGAGACCAACACGCAGCACGACCCCAACACCAGCAATGCCATGCTGGGGGTCCACGCCTCCGCCTCTGCCATCATCCAATATGGCAAGATAGGACGCAAACAGGTACCATGCTCACTGTGTGATAAATCACTATCTGCCAAGATTACGTGTTCACCAGGGTTGGATTTAATTTCAGTTGCCAAATCTGGAAATGGAAGATTAGATTAGAGCATTGAAAATAAAATGTCCCATTCATTTGAAGGTTTTCCAATTTATGAATTGAATTGTTTCCAACTCCTGTGTGGCTCAGTTGGTAGAGCATGGTGCTTGCAATGCCAAGGATCGTGGGTTCGATTCCCACGGGCCACCCATACAAAAAAATGTATGCATGCATGAGCTTTGGATAAAAGCGTCTACTAAATTGCACATACAGTGCCTTCAAAGTATTCACACCACTCTCCTTTTCCACATTTTGTTGTTAACAGCCTGAATTTAGAGATTTTGTCACTGGGCGAATTCTGTTTTTAGATTTTGTATTACAAATTAATTAAATGAAAAGCTGAAACATCTTGTGTCAAAAAGTGTTCAAGCCCTTTGTTATGGCAAGCCGAAATAAGTTCAGGAGTCAAAATCGGTGTGGAAAATGAATGCTCAGTTTATGTCGCGCACGGCATTGCAGTACCCCAGCAGCATTTTAGCCACAGACTTATGTGCCGTCTAGTTTGTGTTTTAGAATTGTGCAATGTGCATAACTTGACTTTTTCTATGGAATTGGCATATCGTTCTCATTCTGAGAAGTAGGGTGATTTTTCTCCAGGTAAGCCACTTGATTTCCAGTTGTTCAACCAGTTGGGAGACAAGTGTTTATTCATAACAGGTCAACTCTTCTACCTTGTTAGCAAGCAAATACATCCAAGTTGGCTAGACTTGAAATATACATCTTAACTGGCTTACTCACTAGCGTGTGGGCTTGAGAGATTGTTAATGAGACCTGTTAATGGTTGCACATCCACCAATAATGACCATGGTTCTGGTTACATTTGTAACAAAAGGGGAATTTTCATGGACTTGAAAGACTGAAGTGATTTTTGCTAAATAAAGCAGGTAAAACTATTTAGGTCATTTTATTAGTGGGGTCTTATGGTTGTGGAAGGCTTATGTTTAGCCTTCGTATCATTTTAGAAGCCCTGAATTCATTAGATTATTCCTGACTTTTTGAAATGTGGTGTAGTGATCTTTTAATTGTACTACAAAGCTTATTCAGAGATTTAAAAACAAACAAAAAATTGAGGGTAACACTGAATGTAGAAAACATTAACACATTACAAATATTGAGTTGCACCCACTTTTGCCCTCAGAACAGCCTCAATTCGTCAGGACATAGACTCTACAAGGTGTTAAAAGCGTTCCACAGGGATACTGGCCCATGTTGACTCCAATGCTTCTGACAGTTGTCAAGTTGGCTGGATGTCCTTTGGGTGGTGGACCATTCTTGACACACACGGGAAACTGTTTTGCGTGAAAACCCCAGCAGCGTTGTAGTTCTTGACACTACCATACCCCGTTCAAAGGCACTTACATCTTTTGTCTTGCTCACTCAACCTCTGAATGGCACACATACACAATACCTGTCTCAAGGCTTAAAAATCCTTCTTCAACCTGTCTCTTCCCCTTCATCTACACTGAAGTGGATTTAACAAGTGACATCAATAAGAGATTATAGCTTTCACCTGGAATTATCTTGTCAGTCTGTCATGGAAAGAGCAGGCGTACCTAATGTTTTGTACACATGGTATATTGTGAATTGCCCATAAGTTTTGAATTGCCCAGCCCTAATTCTGTGTTCAATAATAGTGGTTAACATTATGTCTGAGGGACCTTACAGACCAATTATCTGTAAGGTCCCTCAATTGAGTCATGAATTTTAAGCACAGATTTCACAACAAAGACCAGGGAGATTTTCCAATGCCTTTCAAGAAGGGCACGGATTGGTAAATATGTTAAAAAAAGAAAAGGAAAAAAAAGAAGAAATTAAAATAAAGACATTTGAATTTCCCTTGGAGCACGGTGAAGTTAATAATCAGGCTTTAGATGGTGTATCACACCCAGTCACTATAAAGATATAGGCGTCTTTCCAAACTCCGTTGCCGGATAGGAAGAGAACCAGAGTCCAATGGCGATTTTAAAACTATTACAATGGCTGTGATGTGAAAACTGAGGATGGATCAACATTGTAGATACTCCACAATACTAACCTAAATGACAGAGTGAAAAGGAAGCCTGTACAGAATAAAAATGTTCCAAAACATGCATCCTGTTTGCAACAAGGCACTGAAGTAATACTACATACTTTTTATGCTGAATACAAAGCATTGTTTGAGGCAAATCCAATGCAATACTTCACTGAGTACCACTAATTATATTTTTACGCTGGTTTGAAAGGAGTTTTTAGGATAAAATGGAATACAGCCAAAATCCCAGAGGAAAACCTGGTTGTCTGCTTTCCAACAAACACTGGGGGACGAATTCACCTTTCAGCAGGACAATAACATAAACCAAGATGACATTGACTGTTCCTGAGTGGCCTAGTTACAGTTGACTTAATTAAATCAACTTGACAATCTATGACAAGACTTGAAAATGGCTGTCTAGCAATGATCAATAACCAACTTGAGCGCTTGAAGAGTTTTTTAAAAGGTGTGCAAATCCAGGTGTGCAAAGCTCTTAGACTTACCCAGAAAGACTCACAGCTGTAATCGCTGCCAAATGTGATTGGGGTTGAATACTTATCTAATCAATATTCAACATTTCCTTCCACTTTGACACTGGAGTATTTTGTGTAGATCGATGACCATAAATTACAATTTAAATGTATTTTTAATCCCACTTAGTAACACTGTGGATAAAGTACTGACTGAAGGCACTGTATTATAATGTTATTACTATTTTTAATGTTATGAACCTGTATGCTTCCCCTCAGGGTCTTGTGAACGTGTCTCTGGACATCCTGAGTCGTATCCACACCATCCCCACGGTGCCCATCATAGACTGCTTCCAGAAGATCCGCCAGCAGGTCAAATGTTACCTGCAGCTGGCAGGGGTCATGGGCAAGAACGAGTGTATGCAGGTGAGGAAGTGGTCATTTGGAGCTCAGTTGGTAGAGCATGACGCTTGCAACGCCAGCGTAGAGGGTTCAATCCCCGGGACCACCTGTTTGTACATGTGTGCCTGACTAAGTCGCTTTGGATAAAAGCATCTGCTAAATGGAATATATTATTACATGAAGTATGTTTTAGTGATGATGATGATAAGACCTTTTTTATCTGATAAATGTTCCCCTGTCTGAAGTTTTTTTCCCCCATTTTTAAAAACCCCATTGAAGACTTCACTTCAATGCCTTTTTGAAATACATGATCTTAAATGATGACAGAACGCTTATTGAAATTCACTTTCTAAATAGTGACTGAGTATATTTGGTGAACAAAGTTGTTTTCATCTCCCTCTGCAGGGTCTGGAGGTGATAGAGTCAACCAACCTGAAGTACTTCACCAAGGAGATGACAGCTGAGTTCTACGCTCTCAAAGGCATGTTCCTGGCTCAGATCAACAAGTATGTACTCCTCTAGACCGTTACAAGTGATGGCTGAGTATGACTGACTGTCTGGGTGTAGGACTGTCTGGGTGTAGGACTGTCTGGGTGTAGGACTGTCTGGGTGTCTGAGTGTATGAATGAGCTCTTCAGGTTGACTTGGTGACGGACTCAGGTTCTAATCTCAGACTCTTATATCTAACCGTGTCCTCAACACACGCCCGTGTCTACACTACGTTCTCACTGCAGGGAGTGCCTGCAGAGCAAACACACACACACCTGTGTCTACACTATGTTCTCACTGCAGGGAGTGCCTGCAGAGCAAACACACACACACCTGTGTCTACACTACGTTCTCACTGCAGGGAGTGCCTGCAGAGCAAACACACACACGCCTGTGTCTACACTACGTTCTCACTGCAGGGAGTGCCTGCAGAGCAAACACACACACGCCTGTGTCTACACTACGTTCTCACTGCAGGGGGTGCCTGCAGAGCAAACACACACACGCCTGTGTCTACACTACGTTCTCACTGCAGGGGGTGCCTGCAGAGCAAACACACACACGCCTGTGTCTACACTACGTTCTCACTACAGGGGGTGCCTGCAGAGCAAACACACACACACGCCTGTGTCTACACTACGTTCTCACTACAGGGAGTGCCTGCAGAGCAAACACACATGCCTCTGTTCCCTTCCCCAATCTCACATACCCGCACACACAAATAAACATGCACGCACACACACACACACACACACAACCCTCTCTATGCCCTTCCCAAATCACACATCCACACACAACCCACTTTCCCCCTCACCCTTCAGTGCCCACTCTCCTCATCAGCCCTGACATGACGGCTCCCCGCGGGGGTGAAATAAAAATGGGGGATAGCTTATTAAATATCCGCGCCCAAATAATTAACTCGCTGGCAATTTACTGGAATCTCTGGTATCAGCAGAACTTAGCCTAACCTCAGCAGTAAGGACCCAACACAGTCATTACGAACACACACGCACACATACACACACACACACACACACACTGCGGGAGTATGAACCGCTTTGGGCCTGGGGTTTGGGCCTGGGGTAGACAGTTGGGGCGTACAGTTAAGTGGTGTATCTGTGTGTGACTTGACACTCTGGGCGTTTCTCCCCCTCTACTCCACTCCCGCTGAGGAGAAACTGTTTATGTACTTTGACACGGCCAATGTGACGAGCACATAAAGTATGTCTGGAGGGGCCTGGTTTAGACTCCCACAGCAATCAGCCTCCATGTTCCTTTATGGCAATGCCAAATATGTTGTTATAGTAACCCTTTATAATTGATTGGCCCGCGAGCCATTTTAAAGCAGGTGTGCTTTCTCCTCGCTGTTTGAAACCTCTCCCAAAATGGTGGGGAAAGGTTGTTTGACTAAGTCCTGTTGAGCTCTTGTTTTGTTTACAGACAAGTGTTTTTATTTTGACTAAGGGGCAGATGTTTATTTTTTTATGGGGTGCCTTGCCCCTTATTCCTTAATCAAGTCCTGAATTGGTTGTAAAATTATTCAAATGTTTTATGTCTTTGAAAGCGGTTGATGACTGTACATATTTTTCACCATCAGCATATACAACATTCAAACGTAGGTCTCTGCCAGGTTCCACCTTGTCTGTCTGTCTCCCTCGCTCTTCTTGGTATTTTCAGCTATAAACTGGAGCTGAACACTTGAGCCGTGAGTTCCAGATTCTGAAAGCAGGATCAAGAATCCTCTTCTGGGTTAAAGTTTATTCCAGTATACGGCGCCATTACCTGCTTTGTGACGTTGATGACATGTTGCGACGCTGTTAAACTGCTGTAATACTGTGTGGCTGGCTCTGACATACTCCACAACATTAAACGCTCCTTCACTGATGTAGTCATGTTACTTTCTAGCGCTAGCCGTAATAATGGGAGGAGAGCCTTGTCGATGAGGGGAAGTTTTAAAACTGATTGCTATTGATATACATATTCAAAATATAATTTTAACACTATCCTCGCTCTCTGCCGTACTCTACCCTTTCCCAATCTCCATTTTGCTACATCCTTCATCCCCTCTTCTCTCTCAACGTACTCTCCCCTCTATTCTCTCTTCCTCTCCATATCCCCATCCCCCTCTTTCTCCTTATCTTCCCATGTTCCCCCTCTTTCTCCTCTATTCTCCCTTCTCCCTTACTCACTCTTCATTTCCCCCCCTCTTTCTCCTCTATTCTCCCTTCTTCATTACTCCCCCCTCTTTCTCCTATCCTCCCTTCTCCCTTACTCACTCTTCATTTCCCCCCCTCTTTCTCCTCTATTCTCCCTTCTCCCTTACTCACTCTTCATTTCCCCCCCTCTTTCTCCTCTATTCTCCCTTCTTCATTACTACCCCCCTCTTTCTCCTATCCTCCCTTCTCCCTTACTCACTCTTCATTTCCCCCCCTCTTTCTCCTATCCTCCCTTCTCCCTTACTCACTCTTCATTTCCCCCCCTCTTTCTCCTCTATTCTCCCTTACTCACTCTTCATTTCCCCCCGTCTTTCTCCTCTATTCTCCCTTCTCCCTTACTCACTCTTCATTTCCCCCCCTCTTTCTCCTCTATTCTCCCTTCTCCCTTACTCACTCTTCATTACTCCCCCCTCTTTCTCCTCTATCCTCCCTTCTCCCTTACTCACTCTTCATTTCCCCCCTCTTTCTCCTCCCTTCTCCCTTACTCTTCATTACCCCCCCTCTTTCTCCTCTATTCTCCCTTCTCCCTTACTCACTCTTCATTACTCCCCCCTCTTTCTCCTCTATCCTCCCTTCTCCCTTACTCACTCTTCATTTCCCCCCCCTTTCTCCTCTATTCTCCCTTACTCTTCATTACCCCCCCTCTTTCTCCTCTATTCTCCCTTACTCACTCTTCATTTCCCCCCTCTTTCTCCTCTATTCTCCCTTACTCTTCATTACCCCCCCTCTTTCTCCTCTATTCTCCCTTACTCACTCTTCATTACTCCCCCCCTCTTTCTCCTCTATTCTCCCTTACTCACTCTTCATTACTACCCCCCTCTTTCTCCTCTATTCTCCCTTACTCACTCTTCATTACTCCCCCCCTCTTTCTCCTCTATTCTCCCTTACTCACTCATTCATTTCTCCCCCTCTCCAGGTCAGAGGAGGCCAACAAGGCGTTCTCGGCAGCGGTCCAGATGCATGATGTCCTGGTGAAGGCCTGGGCCATGTGGGGGGACTACCTGGAGAACATCTTCGTTAAGGAGCGCCAGCTGCACCTGGGTGTCTCTGCCCTCACTTGCTACTTGCACGCCTGCCGACATCAGAACGAGAGCAAGTCACGGAAGTACCTGGCCAAGGTGGGTTAGAGATGGAGTTCTGCTCGTGTGATCCAAGCACAACTGAGCTGGAGTTATATGCCTCATGAGGAACAGCTACTAGTAACCTTCCAGCTTCTGTGAAGGACATGGCTCTAGCATGCCATCATTCGGTGTAAGCAACTGCTAATATTATGGATCACAAATGGTGAAAATGCTAGAGTTACGTTTATTTGCTTGCCTTGCCTTGCAACTTCACCTGTGAAGGTCTCTCATACGGATGAACAGGAAAGCACCTGTGAAGGTCTCACACGGATGAACAGGAAAGCACTTGTGAACTTAAACCCACAAATGGTTTTCAGTGTGTAGGAGTTATTTTCATTTAGACATAATTTAGACTCCACTGGGCTGTAACTAAGAGAAAGCACTTCCTCTTTCTGATTGTTTGCGTGGCGCACCTATGTCAAAGAAACACCATCTATTCTTCACCACCAATCACTACTATAGTCTCCTTTTCTCTAGGGAAGGGATTATCAACTAGATAAAGTCTGAGGACGATTTTTTTTCTTGAGTGGATGGTCAGGGGGTCGGAACATATCAACAAATAATTTGTAGACTGCAAATTGACTGCCCGAAGCCGAAACAACAGATATAATATTTGTCTAAAACGTAATAATTTCAAACCTTGCATACATTTGTGTATGAGTACATGTATCTCTCTATTATGCGTGGGAATATTTTGGAACTTAGAGCGGATTTGCCCCCCAACATGCAACAATTTTAGTATTTGGAAATCAGTCATTTGAAATGAATTCATTAGGCACTAATCTATCGCTTTCACATGACTGGGAATGAATGATCAGATGCCATAAAAAAAAAAGAAGTTTGGCGTGGGTCAGAAAACCAGTCAGTATCTGCTGTGAACACCATTTACCTCATGCAGTGCGACACACTTCCTTTACATAGAGTTGAACAGGCTGTTGATTTTAGTATGTTGTCCCAATCCTCTTCAATGGCTGTGTGAAGTTGCTGGATATTGGTGGGAACTGGAACATGTCGATCCAGAGCATTCCGAACATGCTCAATAGGTGACATGTCTGAGTATGCAAGCCGTGGAAGAACTGGGACATTTCCAGCTTCCAGGAATTGTGTACAGATCCTTGCAACATGGAGCCATGCATTATCATGCTGAAAGATGAGCTGATGGCGGCGGATGAATGGCACGACAATGGGCTTCAGGATCTCGTCACGGTACCTCTATGTATTCAAATTGCCATAGAAAAAAATGCAATTGTGTTCGTTATCCGTAGCATATGCCTGCCCATACCATAACCCCACCGCCACCATGTGGCCTGTTATAGCTGTCAGGAAGCTTGGCCCCAGTGATGTACTGGGCCCTACGCACTACCCTCTGTAGCACGTTATGGTTGAACGCTGAGCAGTTGCCATAGCTGGCGGTGATGCAACCGGTCAGGATGCTCTCGGTGGTGCAGCTGTAGAACCTTTTTGAGGATGCCCATGCCAAATTCTGTCTCCTGAGGGGGAATAGGAGTTGTCGTGCCCTCTTCACGACTGTCTTGGTGTGTTTGGACCATGATAGTTTGTTGATGAGGTGGACACCAAGGAACTTGAAGCTCTCGACCCGCTCCACTACAGCCCTGTTGCTGTAAGTGGGGGTGTGTTCTGCCCTCCTTTTCCTGTAGTCCACGATCAGCTCCTTTTGTCTTGCTCACATTGAGGGAGAGGTGGTTGTCCTAGCACCATGCGGCCAGGTCTCTGATCTACCTATAGGCCGTCCCATCGTTGTCTGATCAGGGCTACCATAGTTGTCGTCTACAAACTTAATGATGGTGTTGGAGTCCTTCTTGGTCACGCACTCGTGGGTAAACAGGGAGTACAGGAGGGGACTAAGCACACACCCCCTGAGGGGGCCCTGTGTTGAGGATCAGGGTGGAAGATGTGTTGCCTACCCTTTACATGTTATTTTTGTTCTATGTATGTGTGTATGCACACACTGAGTGTACAAAACATTAAGGATGAATGCATATTAAAGCTATGATCCCTTATCAATGTCACTTGTTAAATCCACTTTAATCTGTGTCGATAAAGGGGAGGGTACAGGTTAAACTGGGGGGGGGGGGGGGGGAACAACTCAATATTAGGAAGGTGTCCTTTAATGTTTTCTACACTATATATATATTCATTAATTCTCAGGAAACCTGGCAGTCAAATAAAATGAACCACAGAAAATATTGGTATGCCAGTTGGGGAACCCTGCTCTAGAGGGTCAATCTCATGCTGCACTCTAAAATGACTGAATACAAGTTCACCAGCCACCCCAATTCCCCCTCTGCTTCAGACTGACCATCACCAACAACCAGACCAATCAGTAGTACACACTCTGATCCTTTGATGCTCTCTCTGGAGGTCATGACCTAGCTGACTGTGGTACCAGAAACGGCGGACAGTTGTAGCTAATAGTCCTACAGCAAAGCTATTGCAGGGGGGGTGTTGAATCTTCTGCTCTGTGTTGTAGAAATATGTCCAGGTAAGATGCTGTAATTGGATCCTTCTTGTGTGATGGTGGACATTGGACAGCAGCATAGAAAACACTAAATGGGCAGTAGGGCATCATTAACATGACGATCCCCTGACTCTTTCACCTGTAGTAAAAATGAGAAATGGGACAAAAGTCTCTCCCTCTCCAGTATTAGCTGTGAATATTGGCCGTCACACAAGTACTATAATCAGCTCTTACAGAAATAATCAGGGCCATTAGCTTCCATTTCCTCTGGGCTGGTGTTTCTGGGGGGATAACATTAAACAGTGCACTCTCACACAAGGGGGTGGGGGGGGTGTATGTTGCCCTTGCTATTGTATGGAGAGAGGAGATGGCTGGCCGGGGCTCGGTAACCGGGGATGTGTCCCAAATGGCTCCCTATATAGTGCACTACTTTTGAAAAGTAGTGCACTATATAGGGAATAGCTTTCTGTTTGGGACACATCTTGGGTCTGGTCCTGGCAGCATTTAGAGCCTGATGGATGAGCAGAGATGTCCAGTGATTATCAGTAATTATACACAAGCTGTGTGGCCTAGCTGGCTGGCTGATAGGGGGTGGGGGGGTTAATGTCTCCATCAACAGCCCCCCCAGGAGGGAGTTCACCTGCTCTGTGACCCACTCCTCCCCTTCTCAAAGCGGCTAAAGCTTGCCAAGGAACGCAACCTCCCTCTCACTGTTCATGTGTGCCACTGATCTGAGCTCCAGAGATGGTCTGGTGATGATATTACAGGCAATTAAGCCCTTTAGTCACCATTTGAAATGTTGATGTAATTTGTGTCCATGCTGCCTGAGCTCGCCAGCAACCTCCCTCTAACGGTGTCACTGTTCTCTCTCCTGCCCCCCATTCCCAGGTGCTGTGGCTGCTGAGCTTTGATGACAAGAACACCCTGGCGGATGCTGTGGACAAGTACTGCATCGGGGTGCCGCCCATCCAGTGGTTGGCATGGATACCACAGCTCCTGACCTGCCTGGTGGGGTCAGAGGGCAAACCCCTGCTCAACCTCATCAGCCAGGTACGTCAACCTGTGTACCTACGGCACACCTGTGACCACTCACAACACCCGTACCCACAGAGATCCTATTCAATGAAGTTGTAATATGTAATTCTACGCCTGTACCCACCTCCCATCCATAGAATAAGCCCATCTGTCTACAGCACAGCCCGTTATAATTCTAGAGTAGAAAAAAGGAAAGGAAGCAATTGCTGCTCCATAGGTCTTATTCGATTGGTGCTCTTTGGCAAAGGGTTAATTGGTCAACAAAAAAAACAAGGAGCACCAAGGCACTCTTCATATTTTAATTCTATAAAAAGTGCCTTGGTCCTCGTTTTTTATTTTGTTTCTCAACTTTCCTGTACCTGTGACGGACAAGCTAAGGACCTTTCTGTACTACAAGCACTCAGCCCTCCTATCCTCCTCTCCTAAATGTAAATGTTCCCCCATCTGTATCTGGCCTTGCATCTGTCCGTCTGTAAATACTGAGTGGACAGGTGTGTGTATGTGTGTGTGCGCGCAGGCACGTCAGCCTAATCGAGATGGATTAACAGCACTCAGTGCCAGAGTGGCCTCTCTCCAGCACTTTCTATTTATCAAATTAACCATTCAGATTCCTCTCCTCATGTATTGGCTTCCCCTTCCTCCAGTGAGCCCTTTTCAATTATTTATAGAAGGAATGAATATTAAGTTAATATCAAACTCATCCGCAGTGCAGGAACAGAGCTGACAAATAAAGTAAGGGACTAATTTGCTTTCCGTTAATGGAGTATTATTTCCGAGCAATTGAGAGGTGGGAACTTCAAAGACTATTTGGCTACATCAAACACCCCTTATCCACCCAGTAGAGCGGGAAATGGGAGAGAAGAGACAGCGAGGGTGGGAGAAGAGGGAGCGAAGAGATTTATAGATAATCTCTCACGTGAAGTGGAAACACGCTATTCTAAGGCGAGTCAGACAAGCCCACATCATGTGCTTAATGGAATATAAATATGGTTTGTTTAGTTATTAAATCAGGGTTTCTCAACCTTTTTGTAGCCTATTAAGGTAATGGTGAGATCATGGAGAGGTTTATGAATGGCTTTTGCAGTTTGGTATTTGGGGAATGGATGGGTGAAGCATTTTGTCACTCGTCTGCCTTCCTCCTCATCATATGATGAGTGAAGGGTAAAAGGTTGACTGTCTGTAAAAGAGAAAAGCACCTTTTTAATGGATGGAAGCCTTTATCTTAGCGACGCTGAATAATTTAGTGTTGTGGGCGGCGGCCGCACGGCGTGATGCTTTAAAAACAGACAGTGAAATATTAATGAAGGTTAACCCTGAGGAGCAGAGGAGAGATGAATCACAGCGTTAACAGTCCTACAGCGAATCTAATCCCCCTCCAAAATATAACATCCTTCATCTCCCATTAAGAGCCTGATCTCTCCTTACGCTCCTCCTCCTTTCTCTCCTTCTGCCTCATCTTTAATGCCCTGCTAAGCTGCCACTTATCTATCCATCCCTCCATCCTCCTCTCCATCACCCAGCATAGCCCTCCCTCTGTGCTCCTCTGTACTGTTAATGGGAGGCTGAACCAGGGTTAGTGAGGTGTCTCTTTACACCTACAGGTTATTCCTCACCCCTCTGTCAGCAGGGTAGGGGAACAGGGGTGTAGGGTGTCAGTCTAATGGGGCCTGAGAGGAGCTGTGGTCTGGGCTCAACCACCTTGTTGTCTCTGTCATCAAGGCCTCACTGTCACTGTGCATAACTCCCGTGTGTTGAGTTGATCGGCGTTCTATCTCCCACCTAGCAAAAGGTGCTGAGCTCACACCTATGGCCGTCCACCTGTCAAACTCTTACATCCATCCTGTTTATTCCCTGGATTGTTTGTGTCAAATCGTGTTTGGTTTTCTGAGGTGTCTTGATGACGTCTGTAGAAATGTAGATTATGGAGTGTATAGTTTGCGGATAAAGTTAATGCCGCTGAACTTAGGTCAGTCTCTAGCAGTCTAGGCCAAGGCAACCCTCTAAATTTAGGCACAGAGTTGTTGGAACCTGAAATACCCTCCAGGGTTTCATATCATATCTCCATTACACATTACAGAGCTGCTTGTAGGGTATCAATGTTGGATATTCTTTGGGATTCTCTGCAGCGTACACTCCTCTCCTGTGTGCAATGAGATCTCTGAGGGTAGCTTCTTCTTTGAATGGTAATCTGACCCCCCCCCCCCTCCCCCCGCTGTCTGCTAGGTGGGACGAGTGTACCCCCAGGCAGTCTACTTCCCCATCCGCACCCTCTACCTGACGCTCAAGATCGAGCAGAGGGAACGCTACAAGAGCGGTAAGTTGTGTGCGTGCCGGTTTCACCACGGTTTGAACATTAAAGGTGATGTTATGTCCCCTTTTGGACACGAAGGGTATGACTGTGTTTGAAAGCGGCGCTACTGTTGAGTAGCGTATTTATGTATTCACCTTGTAGGTGCAGGAGGGTTCTAGCTCACTGACTTCTTAAAGAAAAGCGTTTATCAAACAAAGCTATGACTTTGTTTTGCAGGCTTTGAAGTGCATTTTAGAACTCATTGTCTTTTTGCTTCCTAATGCCTTTTCTTTTATCTACACTCTCTCCTTTTCTCTTCTCTCATCTTTCTCACATCACTACCCCTCGATTCTGCCTCCACTGTCTTCACACCTCGTTTTTCTCTCTCCCCACCTCCTTCCTCCTCTCCTCTCTAGACTCGGGCCAGCAGCAGCCCAGTTCGGTGGGGGCCCAGACCCACTCGGCGTCTGACCCGGGCCCCATCAGGGCCACGGCCCCTATGTGGCGCTGCAGCAGGATCATGCACATGCAGCGAGAGCTGCACCCCACGCTGCTCTCCTCTCTGGAGGGCATTGTGGACCAGATGGTCTGGTTCAGAGAGAACTGGCACGAAGAGGTGAGGCAGGGGCACCTGGTCACCTGGGATGGTGGTGAGAGGGTGTGTGTGTTAGAGGACTGTGTTAGTCAGCGACCCATGAATCCTTCATCCTCCTGAGTATTTATTTATATTCTACTCAGGAATGCAACGGAAATACCGGTGCAGACTGGCCTCCGTAGAGACATTTCTAAACAAATTCAGATTTTTTTAGAAATGGTATGTTAACCCCCAGGTTTAACCACTGTTCAGTTCCCTGGCCACTGGTTTGAACAAGACAACTCTGCATCAACCTCCAACTCCTTCCCTGTATCCACACAACTCTCCCTTCTCTCCTCTGGCTCTCTTGTCAATGCTGTATGACTGAGTACACAGAGCTGCCAATTCCCTGTCCTCCTACACACCCAGGCACTCATCTGTTCTCCTATTTTCCACCACTACCATTAGCCACATCTGTTCAGTCCGGTGCTCCTCTCTACCTGAGTAGTCTGAAGCCCTGTTGAAGGAAGGGCTCTGTCATGTTTCTGACATGGCGAAGCTAAACTGCGACTTTTCCATCCAACCTCCAACACAGCGAGCTTACAGACTGGAAAATGGAAGTGACTGTCAGTGAACGCAACATTTACACAGAGGATTAACTTCTTTTTCCTGAAACACTTTCAGCACCCACCTCTGGAATCACTCCCTCATCTAGAACACTATATCCTACCCCCCTATAGAAACCTTGACTGGTTTCTATAAACCGGGAGAGCGCTGACATAATACAAGCTTCCAAATGCAACTCGCCGGTGCTGCAAAGTGCTTTAGCAATGCTGTGTGGGAGAGGGGGGGGTAGTAGTGTCTGTGCTCGGGGCTGCAGTCCGTTCCATTGGTTAAACCTGGACAGAGGAACACCGTGGGAACAACCTCACCTGGATACACCTGCCTGGGGAGAGGAGTTTTCAGTAGGGGGGGGGGGACTATTGGAAAAGGAGGGAGGGTTGGCAGATTAGGGGGGTAAGGTGAGCTTGTGGGTGGCATATTTTGCTCACTATCAGCATTTTTAGGGTCAGAAACAGTGTATTATACATTATCAATATCTTCCTCCCCCCTTCCCATCCAGGTCCTGAGACAGCTCCAGCAGGGTCTGTTTAAGTGCTACTCGGTGGCGTTCGAGAAGAGCGGTGCCGTGTCGGACGCCAAGATCACGCCGCACACGCTGAACTTCGTCAAGAAGCTGGTGAGCACTTTTGGCGTGGGGCTGGAGAACGTCTCCAACGTTTCCACCATGTTCTCCAGCGCGGCGTCTGAGTCGCTCGCCCGCCGAGCCCAGGCCACCGCTCAGGACCCGGTCTTCCAGAAGATGAAGGGACAGTTCACCACAGGTACACACTGCTCTAACCTCATGTAGTTTGTTACTTCTGCTAGGTTAATTATTTCCCTATTATTGATTTTATTTTAAAGAAATATAACTCACTTTTGGAATCTTACTAACAGTGTTGACTCATAGGAGTGTAGGGGTAAATCTCAAATCACCCCCTATTCCTTATGCAGTGCTCCGTCTCATTCTAGCCATAGCCAGACATAACCAAGCTGCCAGATGTAGCCACGCTGTGTGCATCAGCAGGCCTGGGTTATTTTTCACCAGGCAGAAACAACAGAACAGTGTTGTTCCGGAACGTAATTGGGGCTTCTGAACCAGATGATTTGATTTAATGGAGGGCTGACGTATGTGTGTGTGTGCGTGTTTGCTGGGCTGGTTTGGGGTGTTGATTACACAGGCATTACACAGCTCTGCTAATCCAACCCACTGACTTGCCCTCCAGGCCTGTTTAGCGGTCATTTGGGTACATACAGGCACAGCATGTGGAGAAGATCAAAACGGTGCTTACTGGTACTGCAGCTCCAATGAGAGTTCAGTTTCAACTGAAGGATGTTTAATAGCAGTAAGAGAAACTATTGAAAAACTATAGATTTTTTTTATTGTGGCCTTTGTATTTGACCTCAGCAACTGTTGTAACTCAAATCATCAGCCTACCACATACTGCTTTCATAACAATACCTTGGAAACAGTTATGCAGAAGTTAATTTGAATCATGAAGCGCTCCGTTTATCTCTCGTATGCATGTATTTGTGCATGTTAGTCAGCGACCCATGAGACAGACCCTCACCTCATTCTCCTGAGTATTTATTTATATTCTACTTAGGAATGCAACAGACAGACAGGTGCAGACTGGCCCACGTAGAGACATTTCTAAAAAACTAATTATTTTTTGGAAATAGTACGTTAACCCCCAGGTTTAACCACAGTTCAGTTCCCTGGCCACTGGTTTAAACTAAGAATCTCTGCTGCAACCTCCAACTCCTTCCCTGTATCCACACAACTCTCCCTCCTCTCCTCTGGCTCTCTTCTCAACACTGTATGACTGAGTACACACACACAGAGCTGCTCATTCCCTGGCCTCCCTCTGTTCCCCCTCTTTTCCACTTCTGTTTTCCCCTCCACCAGACTGGAGAGGCTAGCTGAGCTAATGTGTCTGGCTAAGGTACTGCATGTTGACTGGGCAGGGAGAGGGAGAGAGGCTAGCTGGGCTAATGTGTCTGGCTAAGGTACTGCATGTTGACTGGGCAGGGAGAGGGAGAGAGGGCCAGAGAATAGAGAGCGAGAGAATGAAAATAAAATACAAAAGAGGGAAAGATAATTGAGTAATGGAGAAATTGAAAATTAGGAACACGAGCCTATGAGAGAGATGGAAAGCGGTAGAAGGGGAGCGTGTGGCATTCATTCATGTTACCAGATGTGTGGGTACTGGGTGCCAGCTGTGTTGGCTCGGCCAGGCGTCACCGGAGCTCCGACTCACAGGGTGCCTGCCGTCGCTCCCCAGCTGTACCCACGCCAACCGAGCGCCGCAGAGAAACCCGACAAGCCTCCGGAGCGGAACAAACAGGGTTTACAGCCCCGCACTTCTGCTGCTGCCGAGCAGCCAGCCTCGCTGCGTTACCCGCTCCCTCCCTCGCTTTCCCTGGGTTTGTGGGCCGGAAAATCTGTGTTTATGTGCGCACACATAACATTAGTCAGAGGGGACTGGGGGGGGGGGGGGGGGGCATTCAAATCCAATTATGGGGAATGCTCTTTGCACGAGGTACTGTTTTCTAAATGGATTCACTCCAAAGCTCTCTGCTTGTCAGATCCCTGGAAAAAAATATTTGAAATAACTTCACTGTTCACAGCAGCCAGCGCATGTTTTCAGCTACAATATGTTCACCTATCTCTGTCAGGCTCTCAAACTACAGTACATTGGCCACATGGCATGTGAATGATGAGTTTTTCAAACAATTTTCACACTGAAATAACTTTTCTGTAAAAGGACATTTTACTTGGCTATGAGAAACACTCTGATAGGATTTTCTTATTTTGTCTGATGGGTTGTGCAGGTGAACATACAGAAATAAGTCTCCCTGCACTGAATCTACCGGACTAAATATTTTCTATTTTTATCAATAACAAATATAGCAGTTCAACACACAATCACACCAGTAGCCTTCTGCACTGCTGTTGTTGTATGAGACTGATTGGCTCTGAGGTCCAGACAGCCAACCAGTGGCCATCCAGCCGTTACATCTATTGCTGAACAAACCACTGAGTATAACTCACCTGAGACTTCCTGCTGCTGCGATAAAGTCTAGTGGCTATTTATAGAGACGGACCACTGACCACTGTGGTTCTCTGGTTATGGGGAGGGGAGGGGGGGAGCAGGGAGAGGGCAGTGAAAGAGGGCGTGTTACATGCCTCCTAGTGTTCCAGTCTCCGGTCAGGGAGAAGGTAGCTGTTTTAGGAGACTATGGATCAGAGAGAAGGGGGCTTGTTGTTAACAAAAGCATGAGATGACTGATCAGCGGTCAGTGAAAAAAGGAGCTGAAATAGCCCTCCTCCTTACTTCTGCTCTGACTCAGGTTCTACTATATGGCCAAGCTCCAATGTGTCAAAATGTGTTATATTTTCAGCTCTCCTATTATTTCCTATTTTTACATCACAAAACAATTGAGATGGTGATGAATTCTTGTAAAATGAAGACAGCCACAGTTCATGTATTCTATTTGTAGGTTATATATACTTTTATGCTGCTGAATCATTGGCAATTCAATAAGACTAGCCTAATTCACCGTTTCCCCTAGGCTAGCAAACAGCAGGCAGGTAAAATGGATGCTATGAAGGAACATTGGATTTAAAAAAAAAAGGTTTATTTAAAGTGTAAGAGTTCACTCCGAAAGAGGTTTGAAATGGCAAGGCCTTTCATTCTCTGATACACTTTCATGGTTTCATTACAACAAGCAAAGCACAACAGGCTTGTAATAATGGAGCAGGTTTGTACCTGTTTGATAAAGATGTCCTGGGGCCATCACCGTGGCTCCCTTTCTGCTTGCACCTTTTGTTCTACCGTTCCCTCCCAAGAATATGCACAATGTCAGTTGTGTCTTGAATATGAAATGTAAACCCTTGTGATTGTATCAGTAGACTAGCTCCATGGGGGACTGGGTGGAAAACGTACAGCACTTTGGTTGATATGGCAACGAAGCGCTTATTTCTGCCTCTTACGCATTGGTTCTTTTCAGTCTCAGCTTTGCTGTCATTGGTCATTTATCTTATTGCCTTATTTCCATCTGTCAATCTGACCATTTTTGAGTTCTCTTTGACCCTTAATAGATAAACCATGTGAACCCAAACTTTGAATTTCATAGTTGTCAGTCTAGGCTTTGGTGTTGGCTTCCTTCTAATCTAACAGGTTGTCTACCTCTGCTTAATAATAACCTCCTGCTGGTCATCTGTCTCCATGCAGACTTTGACTTCAGCGTGCCTGGCTCCATGAAGCTCCACAACCTCATCTCTAAGCTCAAGAAGTGGATCAAGATCCTGGAGGCCAAGACCAAGCAGCTGCCCAAGTTCTTCCTGATCGAGGAGAAGTGTCGCTTCCTTAGCAACTTCTCAGCCCAGACCGCCGAGGTGGAGATCCCTGGGGAGTTCCTCATGCCCAAACCCACACACTATTACATCAAGATCGCACGGTGAGGAGGGTGCACGTTTATATAGAAAGTATGTGCACACACATGTGTTACACATCCATTACCTCCAGGTACTAACTGTGTGGCGTTTCCTTCAGGTTCATGCCCAGAGTGGAGATAGTCCAGAAACACAACACGGCAGCACGACGTCTCTACATCAGAGGTCACAATGGGAAGATCTACCCCTACCTGGTGATGAACGATGCCTGTCTGACTGAGTCCCGCAGGGAGGAGAGGGTCCTGCAGCTACTGAGGCTGCTCAACCCCTGTCTGGAGAAGAGGAAGGAGACCACCAAGAGACACCTCTTCTTTACTGGTATGACACACACTGGGCTAGCTCTCTCCACCGTCTCTAGTCTCAGACCACCAAGAGACGCATTATTCCTGGGACAACTCTCTGGACTATTGTTTTACGTCTGTCTGGTCTCCTTCTCTGTCCTCTGCTCTTTCATATATCATTCTACAGGTCTGTCTGGTCTCTCCTTCCCTTTCCTCTCTGACTCTCCTCTTTCATATATCATTCTACAGGTCTGTTTCTCTCATTTTCTTCTTGGCAGGCCAGTTTTTTTGACAGGCAGTCTAAAATCTCCTCTCTGTGTATCTTGGGCTCTCAACCCAGGAATAGAGAATTCAAGGAGCGAGTAGAAATGTCAAGTGTAGCTCAGTCTAAACTGTTTTTCCAAGGGCATGTCTATACAGTCCGATAAGGCAGGCGGGTGATGTTTAAATCCTAGCAACCTCTTTAGTTGTACTGTACATGTGGTTTTCTTTAAAGAAAAATATGGCAGAGGAGAGAGGAATGGGAGAAATGAAATTGAGGTGAATTGTCGACATGTGTCAGGGCAGAGAATGTCAGTGAGTGAATGAAATAAGATGCAAGGTTATTCCCACGGGAGGCTGGCTGGGAGATTGAATCTAAATTGCCTTTCTGTGATTGATTTATCAGTATTATGGTGAACCACTTCCAGGTCAGAGGTCAAGGGCATCCTCATGGGGGGGCTACATACTTCTGGTCTGATGACCTAAAGAAGTGCATTTCAAAATAGAATAAGAGGGCTCATGTCTTTCCTTTCATCTGATCTGAAGAGATGGGATAGACATTTAGAGAGACTGAGTATACAAAACTTTAGGAACACCTTCCCAATATTGAGTTGCACAACCCCTTTTGCCATCAGAACAGCGTCAGTTCATTGGGCCATGGACTCTACAAGGTGTTGAAAGCGTTCCACAGGGATGCTGGCCCATGTGGACTCCAATGCTTCCCACAGTTGTGTCAAGTTGGTTGGATGTTCTTTGGGTGGTGGACCATTCTTGTTAAACAAGGGAAACTGTTGCGTGTGAAAAACCCAATAGCGTAACAGTTCTTGACACACTCAAACCTATGCGCCTGGCACCTACTACCATGCCCCGTTCAAAGTCACTTAAAACTTGTCTTGCACATTCACCCTCTGAATGGCACACATGCACAATTCATGTCTCAAGCCTTAAACATCCTTTAACCCGTCTCCTCCCCTCCATCTACACTGAAGTGGATTTAACAAGTGACTTCAATAAGGGATAATAGCTTTTACCTGGTCAGTCTGTCATGGAAAGAGCAGGTGGTCTTAATGTTTTGTTCACTCATTGTAAATTAGATGGGTTATACATTAGAGGGGGATGGGAGAGACTCATTCGCTCTCTCTCACAATCCCATTGTATACACAATTTCCTTTCCTGTCCTCCCCCAGTTTTCCTTCCATCCAGATGTTTGCCCACTCTCCCTCTCAGCGACTGATTGGGTTGTTTAAGAGGGAATGTGGACTTCTGTGGTCCCTCTACTCATTCCCTCTAAGTGAAATGTGTTCGGTTGGTGGTTTACCATGTTATGTAAATGTTTCCGTGGGTGTGATTTACATTCCAGGTTCTGTCCTCTGAACCTCTAGTAACCCTAGTGTTACCTCTTGTGTTGACACATCTTAGGTCAGATATGTAGACCTGTTGTGCAGTGTTGGGTGTACTAGTTTACTTTACACAGTGTATTGAAATGAAGATGGCTTGTTTTGCCTTGGAAAATGTAGATGTTTAGTATTGCAATGTTGTATTGAGGTGGCTTTCTCTGTCCCTCTCTGTCCCTCCAAGGTTAGGTTGTATACAGTGTATGGATGTGTGTAATCAGTTTACCATCTTATTAAATTGTGCTTACTCTCCCCCTTCCTATCTCTCCAGTCCCCAGGGTGGTAGCTGTGTCTCCTCAGATGCGTCTGGTAGAGGACAACCCATCATCTCTGTCTCTGGTGGAGATCTATAAGCAACGCTGTGCCAAGAAAGGCATTGAGCACGACAACCCCATCTCACGCTACTACGACCGCCTGGCTACTGTACAGGCTAGAGGCACACAGGCCAGCCACCAGGTACTGTCTGGAACATACGCATGGAGACACACGCATACAACGACTGTCTGGCTACTGTACAGACCAGTGGCACACTGGCCAGCCACCAGGTACTGTCTGGAACACACAGACACACTCCCTCTGACTCTAACCTCCCCTGTCCCCACCAGGTGCTGCGTGACATTCTGAAGGAGGTGCAGGGGAACATGGTACCTCGCAGCATGCTGAGGGAGTGGGCGTTACACACCTTCCCCAACGCTACAGACTACTGGACCTTCAGAAAGATGTTCACCATCCAGCTGTCTCTCATCGGCCTGGCTGAATTCATGTTACACCTCAACCGCCTCAACCCTGAGATGCTGCAAATAGCACAGGTAGGGGGAGAGCGACGAGCGCACACACACACACACCTGGACATACACACACAGACACGTGCATGCACACACACTAGGGCTTGGTGACATCATATCACGATTTTTCAAATCTTGATGGTATTTTATGCCTTTTAATAATAAGAGCTCTGAATATGCTTTATGGGTAGTTCATGACCCCAGGGTGGCAACACATACATTCTAAATGATTTCAATGGGTCTTTCTCCATTCTGATTGTTTTATACTGTTCAATCCAACTTCATTTCCACACTGCCACACAGGGCTGCATGATATTGGCAAAAAACCTAGGCCTAGTTAATTGGTGAACTGTTGGAGTCATAGAAATATAATGATAAACTATAGTTTATATGTAGTGGGCAGCGCCTTGATACATTGTTTTGACATGACAACGAATGAAGAAGCCAGGGAGGAATTATTGAGAGGGTAGGAAGCAAAGTGTTGGTCAGTGTTTCCAGGGGACCCTAATTCGATGTTACATTACGTAGCTAGCGAACATTCATGCTTCGCCTAGTCCTCTCTGATTTAAAAGATACCGTGATTGAGCAACTGCTCTCCATTGAGTGACAAGGGCAGGGCAGGGCATGCAGCAAGAGAGGTGAGAAAGACGACTCGAGGAGCAAACAGCTAACTATAAAAATGGACATTACATTCGCCGGAGTTTCATATCACATTTTTACAAACCAAACATTGAAATACCGTTATGGAAGGAAAAGTTTATCAAATTCAACTGGTCCGTTCATTTCTCCTGGTATAAGGTAAAATATGGTTTACCGCCCAACCCTAACACACACAGATAAACGCATACTCACACTCATAAAAGCGTGTACACACACACACACCTAACCCAGCCAAGGACACGTGGCGAAGGGAATTTGAAGCAGTCTGTCAAAGGAGGATTCATGTCAAGGAGACTAATTCAGTATGGAGATGTTCCTCCTCAGATTCATTGGAGATGCGCATCGCTCTGACTGGTAATATGCATGACTTCCTCTCTATGACATCAATGCAGCCCTGTCAGTCAGTGAGCCTCTATGGGACGATGCTGTTTTGACAGTCAGTCTTATTCCGACTCTTTGCTCTGCTATCAGAGACCATTCAATATAAAGAGCCCAGAGTGTGTGTCGCACCGGAGCAGTGGTACACACACGCGCGCACGGTCCTTTCGGAGGGCAGAGAGTATATCTCTGAAAGTCATTATTAAAGATGATTGTGTGGAACAGACGGACAGCCTCCTCTCCTTTCCCCTCTCCTCTTCTATGATCTGCTGACAGGCGTTTCACTGGGCAGCTAAGCGGACGCATTAAGCCCCCTCTCTGCCTGTTCCACGCCATAGATCCCATTAGCCACAGGCAGGATTACACGCACGCACACACGCGCATGCACGCACACTGACACCAGCATATCAAGGACATTACTGACATGTGTAACCACTAGCCTAGCCCCAATAAACACCCCAATAACCCCATATTTTACCCCTAGAATAGTCAGCTTTTCTAACATAGTGCATTGAGATGGTTTGGCCTCTGCCTGCCCCCATCCTCAGAGTATGGATTGTAATGTCACCTCCCTCGTATTGTTGACTCAGTCTATTGATACAGCGTCAAAGTGGATTAGCAGTCACCTGTTAATGTGTTATTATTCAGGACCCTGCCTCAGTCCGGAGCCAGAGAAGTTTCTCTCTGAGCTTCTCTGATCCTCCGGGGGTCTAGCGTCTAACCCTGTTGGGGGAAAAAAACTCAAATGAAATGCTTTTGCCATAAAGCTGTCATAAGCACACTCACTTTCTCCCATAAACAGCTTATCTTCCCAGAATGCTCTTTGCTCTTCATACGGGTCCCTCTTTACACAAATGCAGGCTTAAAGACAAAGTCCTGCTGTATATACTTAACTCCACAGAGAAAGAGGGATGGAGGGATTATGGATGTGCTTGGGGAGATATGTTGTTTTATGGTGCTCTGTCTACAGCAGATCAATAAAAGCAGCCATTTTGTAGTTAAACACTTTACTGGAAGGCAGCTGTATCCTGTCCATGGGTTCTATACAGGAGAAACATGTCCATAGAGAATACCTCAGGAGAACGTTTATAGATGACTTGTCTCAGTGATTGTACACGGTGGAATCCAGACTGGAATCTACAGTGCATTCAGAAAGTTTTCAGACCCCTTGACTTTTTGCACATTTTGTTAGGTAACAGCCTTATTCTAAAATGGATGAAATTGTCATCCCCCCACATCAATCTACACACACTACCCCACAATGACAAAGAAAATACAGGTTTTTAGACATTTGCAAATGTTTTTGTTGTTGAAATATCACATTTTACATCAGTATTCAGACCCTTTACTCTGTACTTTGTGACGCACCTTTGGCATCGAGTTACAGCCTTGAGTCTTCTTGGGTATGACGCTACAAGCTTGGCACACCTGTATTTGGGGAGTTTCTCTGCAGATCCGCTCAAGCTCTGTCAGGTTGGATGGGGAGCGTTGCCTCACAGCTATTTTTAGGTCTCTAGAGATGTTCGATCATGTTCAAGTCTGGGATCTGTCTGGGCCACTCAAGGACATTCATAGATATGTCCCGAAGCCACTTCTGCATTGTCTTGCCTGTGTGCTTAGAGGTCCTGAGCACTCTGGAGCAGGTTTTCATCAAAGACTTTGCTCAATTAATCTTTCCCTCGATCCTGACAAGGCTCTCAGTCCCTGCTGCCGAAAAACATCCCCACAGCATGATGCTAAATCTGTTTCTTGCTTTGTCATTATGGAGTATTGTGTGTAGATTGACGAGGAACATTTTTAATTTAATCCATTTTAGAATAAGGCTGTAATTAACAAAATGTGGAAAAAGTTTACAAATGCACTGTATGAGGCAATATCAGGAAGTGTAGAGACACACACACACACTGATCCTAACCGTTATACTTCTCTCCTCCAACAGGACACGGGGAAGCTGAATGTGTCTTACTTCCGCTTCGACATCAACGATGCCACTGGTGATCTGGACGCCAACCGGCCCGTGCCCTTCCGTCTGACGCCCAACATCTCAGAGTTCCTGACCACCATCGGCGTCTCTGGCCCCCTCACCGCCTCCATGATCGCTGTGGCACGCTGCTTTGCTCAACCAAACTTCAAGGTAAGCACACACACCTGTTGTACAACAGCAAATTACTTTCATAGTTTGTTAACTATGTTTATTGGACAAGAATAATGAAGCAGCATATCACAGTTTAAATTTTGAAGTCATGGTTGGTGAGAATTATCCTTTACATTGGTAGACCACTACTGTGCACCGCGTAGAACTCACTGGTAGAACCATACACTTGAATTAAGTTTAAAGTGTGAGCGGACTCATTTCTCAATTCTTGTCTTAATTTAGACACTATAATTCTTGATGGATGTTATTCTGTGTGGGTGTTTTACATCCCACAAATGTAAACTTGGAGGGAAATTCACTGAGGCGTATCAAAACAAAAACAACAGCCTCTCAGCCTCAGTCCCAGCTGTGGCAGGAGGAGGGCTGTATATCTATGTTGGTCCTGTAATGATAGGGCATCAGGCAGGCAGCTATATGTCTATGTATAGCTTCATCCTGTAGCTACAGCCAGAGAGGGGCTGCTTCCTTCAGGAGGTGAACAAACTGGGATGTTGAAGACGGGGCTTTTGGATGGAGGGCGTGCAGCGATGCGCACACAGAGAGCTAGAAATACACACACACACACAGAGAGCTGGAGATGTATCCCAGAGGCCACTGCTTTCTTTGGTGGAGTGGTGGTTACACATACTTACTGGGAGAGGAGACGGTTGTTCTGACAAGCAGGCCCTCAACACACCATAAAGTGTGCACAATGAGTGGAGAAGACCGAGTACCCAGCTAGGTGGTTAGCTAGTATTGTGGTCTCTGTATAGTTTATATGGCTGCTGTGTCTAGCCCTACCCAACATGGTGAGTTAACAATACACAGTGGTTTCACAGTATCTCATGGTTCCTGAATTAGTATCAATTCATAGTTTGGTTCCCATAAATAGTCTTGCTAGAGTGCAAGATGCATTTAGCTGCTCCCCATCATTCTCTGTTCTCTCCTCTCCTTCTTCCCCACTAGGTGGACGGCATCCTGAAGGCGGTGCTCCGTGACGAGATCATCGCGTGGCACAAGAAGACCCAGGAGGACACGTCCATGCCCCTGTCCCCAGCAGGCCAGCCTGAGAACATGGACTCCCAGCAGCTAGTGTCCCTGGTGCAGAAGGCTGTGACGGCCATCATGACCAGGCTCCACAACCTGGCCCAGTTCGAGGGAGGGGAGTCAAAGGTCAACACCCTGGTGGCTGCTGCCAACAGCCTGGACAACCTCTGTCGCATGGACCCTGCCTGGCACCCCTGGCTATAAGGGGGGAGAGGAGATGCCTGGCAGCCCTGGTTGTGAGGGGGGGAAAGATTAAGAAGACAATGGACATGATAAAACCTATGAAATGAGGGGGTTCTAATGCACATTATAAACAGAGTGGTTTGAACCCTGGATGCTGATTGACAGACAGCCGTGGTATATCAGACCTTATACCACGGGTATGACAAAATATTTATTTTTACTGCCCTAATTATGTTGGTGACCAGTTTATAATAGTAATAAGGCACCTCCGTCCGGGGGTTGGTGGCGTATGTCCAATAAACTGAACCGGGGCTACGGGCTGTATCCAAGCACGCCTCGTTGCGTCACGCCTAAGAACTGCCCTAGCTGTGGTATTTTGGCCATATACCACACCCCCTCGGGCCTTATTGCTTATGCTGCTCACACAACCATAAGATGTCATCATTGGCCACTGAATAGCGTGACAGGCGCCTTTCACTATTGAGCCACAGAAAAGAGGAAATCATAAGATGTAAACTGGAAGTGAAGAAAATGCTTTTGTCATGTAGAAATGGTTCTGTCAGGTATTATTTTTGAAGCGGGCTTCCTGGTCTCAAGTTGAAAGGATGCAGCGATTTACTGTAGCAAGCAAACAAAGCAAGGGAACGATGTAGCGAAGTTGAGTGCTGCAGAACCAGCCAGTCAACCCATGTTATCAGGAAATAGCCTGGTAAAACCAGTCTGGACACGTTCAGTCTTGTTTAACCAGGCTAATCAGGAAACTCACTATGATGGAGAAACTAAGGCACTCGAACCAAACGTAGTCTGACACATGTTTATTCTGCATCGCCTCTCTCTGTACTTGACTTACTGTGTGTTGTGTATATCATCCCTCCATGAAAATGGAACAGTCCAGGGAGTATTGGAGAAAGTACAGTACTGTTTTATAATGCTCGTTTTGTGTAGAGGTCATATGATTTTCAGTTGACGTTGTAATCGTCTCAACGAGTCTTTTCTAAGTTTACAAGTTGACTCCAGTGAATCAACGCAATGTAAAACATATTCTAAGCCCTTCTTTTTGAGTTTGTATTATTATTTAAATACCAAATTATGTGTTTGACATTTTTTTATATATCCCTAAAAAATGTAGAATATAATGCTCTTGTGAATAATTATGCTGTGACATTCCTTTTCACTGCCTGGAGTGTGTGTACTGTACAATGTCCGAGCTACTCAAAAGCCATTTTTACTTTAGGTTTTGTTCTATTGCAGCTGTCAGAGGTCTAGATGAGGATATTTTTTTTTAAGCTGATTGAATTCCCTTTAGCACAACTGTCTTGCACTCAAGCGTTCAGGTTCAAGACTGTACTCCGTAAGCAGTATCTATACATACAGCATCTCTGTAGTAGCCTATATGAGCTACACTGACATGTTTTTTGTATGCGTTATCCCCCATTTTTTGTAAAGGTACAGTGCTTTTCGACCAACTGAAGGATTGTTACCTCCTGCCTTGTAAATATGCATTTTGTTTTAATAAAATGCTCTTTTAAATAATTTCCATTTTCTGGAGAACCTTGTTTGTGTGCCGCCATTCAATTTCACGGTAAAGAGAACCAAGTCCTGGATTTGAATTACATATCAAGTCAGACAGTGCATCTCATACCCATTCAGTTACAATAGAGTTGAAGAAATGACACTTCTTTCAGGAAAAAAAGACCTTGTCTTACATTGCAGTCGCTACCTCTCACATTGCACACATCATGCTTGGCACAAAGGGAGATCAATCAATCGTGCCACACTTGGACACTGTTTTTTTTCTTTCTAAATAACTGAAAAATGAAAAGCACTACATTTAGCTGGTCTGCAGTTTCAAGTAAATCCCTGTTAACATTTTGGCTGAGGGCTATGTGGAGGCAGAATAACCTTGTTTGCCTTTTTTTTTGTTCCTCCGCGCCTGCCCCCCCCTGCCATGGAATTCCAGGGGAAGACTACTGAGGTGTGGTCAGCCTCCGCCTCTCCCCTGGCGACTGATTTATCCATGTCCGTATATCTCAGTATGGTCTGGCCTACGCTGAGTTATACTGTCAGCCTGCTCTCCACACTCATAAACCATGTCTTTTAATACTGTAAATGTCTCTTTCTCTCACTTAATCTCACTCTCTTGTCATCCAACTTCTCTCTGTTGCAGCTCTCCCATCTCTCTCTCGCAGTTCACTGTCCACATTTATTGTTTCAGACTACCAACCTGCATTTAACAATGATACTTTATTGCAATCTGTTTGGCAGGTTAAAAACAAGTGGGCCTGAAGCAAGAACAGACTGCCACCCAGGCTACCATCACATCACATGGGGCCTCGCCAGAAAATGTCAAATATGACATCGGAAAGAAAGTATATCACCATGTACTGTATGTCCATATATCATGTTTGATATCCCTTTCCAATGGCACGTAACACTTAACAAACATCTAGGACACCCACGATCCATTTCTCTCTAAACAATAGCATTTGAACTTGTGGGTGTCCTTATTGGCCTTTGTAGTTAAGGCATCCATTTCATGCCTCAGGTGTCTCTTCTGATATGAGGCTGGCAGTGAGATATGAAATTCAACAGCGCACACACACATCACAACAGAGAGATGTGTTGTATCCTGTGTGCTGTGTCCTGGCATGTGTCCCGGCCGGCCTAGGCGTCTGCTGATGTCTAGACTGATATCTGGGAAGAGGATGTGATTGATGCAGACCGGTGGGATTGAAGTGGGGAAGGAAGAAGAGGGAGGGAACATGGTTGCTGGCACTGCCTGGGACTCTAAGGACACACTCAGTGGAATGGAACCTGTCAGGAAGAGCGTCCAGAATTCCCTCTGCTGATATATCCGCAATCTGACAATTGGTGGATGGATAAAGCAAGAAAATAAAACATGTTTTGTGCATTGTTAGATTATCTATTAAAGAATTTTAAGGTGTATATCATGAATATAAAATGTTATAATATTTCAAGTCGACATGTTTTACAATAGTACAGCAATCTTACCCTTTATAGTTCACAGCATACTTACATTGTAGTAATTTAGCAGACACTCGACTTGTTAGCATGCTAACAGATACCCATAGACTTATTCATTGTGCTAACACTAGTTAGCATTGGCTCAGAAAACTACCTCAAACTTCTTTCATACTGGACACCGAGACAGTATGGTATCCACGAGTTCATCTGACTCTGGGTAAGTAGATAACGGGCCTGTCTCTGTGTCCAGTAGAGTAGGCCAGTCAAGTTATTCCACACTGATCTCGGCAAACCATTTCTACATGGACCTCGCTTTGTGCACGGGGGCATTGTCATGCCGAAATGGGAAAGGGCCTTCCCCAAACTCTTGTCTCTAAGTTGGAAGCACAGAATCGTCTAGAATGTCATTGTATGCTGTAGCATTAAGATTTCCCTTCACTGGAACTAAGGGGCCTTGCCCAAACCATTATTCCTCCTCCACCAAACTTTACAGTTGGCACTATGCATTGGGGCAGGTAGCGTTCTCCTGGCATCCGCCAAACCCAGAAAACGTCCGTCGGAATGCCAGATAGTGAAGCGTGAATTATCACTCCAGCAAACGCTTTACCAGTGCTCCAAAGTCCAATGGCAGTGAGATTTACACCACTCCAGCTGACGCTTGGCATTGTGCATGGTGGTCTTAGGCTTGTGTGGCCTACCATGTCGCTGCTGAGTCTTTGTTGCTCCTAGACATTTCCACTTCCCAATAACAGCATTTACAGTTGACCGGGGAATTCTAGCAGGGCAGAGATTTTATGAACTGACTTGTTGGAAAGGTGGCATCCTATGCAGCGCCACGTTGAAAGTCATTGAGCTCTTCAGTAAACCATTCTACTACCAATGTTTGTCTATGGCGATTGCATGGCTGTGTGCTCGATTTGATACACCTGTCAGCAACAGGTGTTGCTGAAATAGCCGCATACACTAATTTTGATTGGGTGTCCACGTACTTTTGTGTATATGGCTACAGTAAATCTGTCTAGTGACAAGGAAAAGATCATCCTAATCGGTTTGGATTACTCTACTGTAATGCATCATTCAAGATCAGGATGTTATCGCCTGTCATACAGCAGGCCTATGGCTTGATGTAGATCTGAGGGATTTGTTACATCAGCGTCCCAAAAGTGCCCTATTACTTATTTAGTGCACTACTTTTGACCAGAGCCCTATGGGCCCTGCTCAAAAGTAGTACACTAAGTTACTGATCCCCTCCCCACTATATAGGGGATAGGTTCCCATTTGGGAGGCATCCTGCATGTTTTATTTTTATGTTAACAAACATTAATCCAGACATCAGATTATATATCACAGTAGTATTTTTTTCTTTAAATGCCTGTTTTCATCTGAGGAAGATTTGATTCCTGTTCTATGACAGAACACCATTAACACAGCTAATGGAATTCATTAAACATGTTTCCCATGATCCTTCAGGCTATTAGAATTTCACTGTGTCAAACGTCATCTCATCGCACGGTTGTTGAAACCAAGGTTGAAGAATGAATTACATTGTCTGCGTAAAAAATGGGTCAGTGCTGATGATGATTTAAATGTCCATTTCCATTTCATTTAATTCAGTTTGTGACCAGATATTTTCAGTCTTCTGTGAATTAAAATCACATCAACTGTAGTCATTATTTTGGTCATTCACTGACTTCTTCTCTACAGGATCCATTCAGTACATTGCTGTAATGCTTATGCTTCCTGACTGTTTCAGCATCCAATCCCTTGTTCCAAAGCCTGCACACTGTTAGGAACAGTTCATTGATATTCTTGGGCAAGAGAATGAGTGGTATTTTACACTGTACTTCATCACAGCTAGTGCTGTAGTAAAAATCATGGATGATATAAAAAATATATATATTTGGATGAAACCAGATTGAAGTATGATGACAAGTATGAACAATGACTTTTGCTTCTACATCGATAAAGAGTGATCCCCTTCTCTGTGTCAAATGCTTGGATTCAGGAGGTGGGATTATTAAGGGGATAGGGTGACAGCACTCTAATGGTAACATGATATTATCTTACCTAATTTAAATAAGGCACCGCCTGCCTTGTAACCAACATCGGAGAAGTTGTGTTTGCGGATTTCTGTAGCTACAGTGTTTTCAGAAAGTATCCACACCCCTTCACCCTATCCACATTTTGTTGTTCCAGCCTGAATTTAAAATGGGCTAAATTGAGATTTTGTGTCACTGGCTTACACACAATACCGAATTATGTTATTAGAAACATTTGACTAATTAATAAAAAATGAAAAGCTGTAATGTCTTGGAGTCTAAGTATTCAACACCTTTGTTATGGCAAGCCTAAATAAGTTCAGGATTAAACATTTGCACAGATTCACTCTGTGCCATACTGTTTAACATAATTTTTTTTAAAGACTAACTCATCTCTGTACCCCACACATACAATTATCTGTAAGGTCCCTCAGTCAAGCAGTGAATTTCAAACACCGATTCAACCACAAACACCAGGGAGGTCTTTGCGGTTTTCCTTTGCCTTGCGAAGAAGGGCACCTATTGGTAGATGGGTAAAAAAGAAAACATCTGACACTTAAATATCCCTTTTAGCATGGTGAATTTATTAATTACACTTTGGGTGGTGTATCAATACATCCAGTCACTACAAAGATACAGACGTCCTTCCTAACTCAGTTGCCAGAGAGGAAGGAAACCTCTCAGGGATTTCACCATGAGGCCAATGATGACTTTAAAACAGTTTGATGTCTGATAGTTTTCTCCTGAGGATGGATCAACAACATTGTATTTGCTCCACAATAATAACCTAAATGACAGAGTGAAAAGAAGGAAAGCTTTACAGAAAAGTAATCCAAAACATGCATCCTGTTCGCAATAAGAAACTAAAATAAAACTGAAAATGTGGCAAAGAAATAAACTTGATGTAATGAGTACACAGCGTTATGTTTGGAGCAAATCCAACAGAACACATCGCTTAGTACCACTCATATTTTCACTGTAGGGTGTCATCAAATATAATGAAATGTTTACACTTCATCTATGGCAAAGATACTTATGTCGCCCCTTTCATCTGTGTCAGGTGTTAGCTAGTTACTGGCTAGCTAGGTCTTCATCTGTGTCTGGTGTTAGCTAGTTACTGGCTAGCTAGGTCTTCATCTGTGTCAGGTGTTAGCTAGTTACTAGCTAGCTAGGTCTTCATCTGTGTCAGGTGTTAGCTAGTTACTGGCTAGCTAGGTCTTCATCTGTGTCAGGTGTTAGCTAGTTACTAGCTAGCTAGGTCTTCATCTGTGTCAGGTGTTAGCTAGTTACTGGCTAGCTAGGTCTTCATCTGTGTCAGGTGTTAGCTAGTTACTGGCTAGCTAGGTCTTCATCTGTGTCTGGTGTTAGCTAGTTACTAGTTAGCTAGGTCTTCATCTGTGTCAGGTGTTAGCTAGTTACTGGCTAGCTAGGTCTTCATCTGTGTCAGGTGTTAGCTAGTTACTGGCTAGCTAGGTCTTCATCTGTGTCAGGTGTTAGCTAGTTACTGGCTAGCTAGGTCTTCATCTGTGTCACGTGTTAGCTAGTTACTGGCTAGCTAGGTCTTCAGCTAGCATGGAACAAAAGAAGGGGAAGGGTAGTTCAAAACTGATACAGTTGTCATGTCAACACATCTGTCAGTGCTGCTGTGAACCACATCACAAATAGACATGCCAAATGAGAGATATTCACTGATCATACTAAACATTAGGAACACCTTCCTACTATTGAGTTGCACAACCCCTTTTGCCCTCAGAACAGACTAAATTAGTCGGGGCATGGACTCTACAAGGTGTTGAAAGCATTCCACAGGGATGCTGGCCCATGTTGACGCCAATGCTTCCCACAGTTGTGTCAAGTTGTCTGAATGTCCTTTGGGTGGTGGACCATTCTTGACACACACGGGAAACTGTTGAGTGTGGAAAACCCAGCAGCGTTGCAGTTATTGATACAAACCAGTGCGCCTGGCACCTACTACCATACCCCGTTCAAAGGCACTTAAATATTTTGTCATGCCCATTCATCCTCTGAATGGGAAACATACACAATCCATGTCTCAAGTCTTAAAAATCCTTATTTAACCCGTCTCCTCCCCTTCATTTACACTGATTGAAGTGGATTTAACAAGTGACATCAATAAGGGATCATAGCATTGACCTGGTCAGTCTATGTCATGGAAAGAGCAGGTGGTCTTAATGTTTTGTATACTTAGTTTATAGTGTATATTTGTGTAATTGTTGATGCAATTTCTATGTCATCTAAGTTACTTTGTGTATCACCAACTTTGCTTGAGATGATTTCACTGCAGCACCCCTCACTGCATCCACATTTCATGAAATAGGCATTTCAAAGAGCTGTCAGTCAAGCCGAGCTCATGAAAATAAGCTCCCCGCCCACTTTTCTGACCTCCTGGTAGTTAGCCATCAGAGAGAAAGTCATTTTTCTCAGATTTTGAGCATTCCCAAAATATTATGAGTGATTTTTGTCACTCAAAAGGCTATTTTACATGGGAGTCAGAATGACTGTTCGGTACCTTCTAACCATTTTGAAGGTTTTCCCATCAAGCATGTAATGATACTGTAACAAGATTAACACTCAGTCACTGTGAGAGAATTCAGTTGTATTCTAGCTAGTTCTGTGTTAATGTCCAGGCATCATGGCTCTCTCCACCTCTCTTCTCCTCCCTCAGCAGCACTGCCTGGCTCCAAAAAGCTCAACATCCTCAACCAATTATTGACTCTCTTAACAATGTCCCGATCCTCTGGCAGACGAAGCGGGAAGGAGACTAGCTCAGCCCTGTTTGACAGCCACCCCCCCCCCCCCCCCCTCTTCCACTCCTCATCCCTCCACCCTACTCTCCTTTCCTCATCCCGCTTTCTCCCAGACGTGTGATTTAATTTGTTTGGTAATATCAGGATTGGCATGTTCAGCCCAGCCTCACTCCAAAGTGAAATTGGACAGGGGCATTGGAGCCTCACTATGTAAAACTGTCTCACCTTGACAGCTGCTTGAGTGGGCAGAGGATTGCTGCTGTGGAGAGGAGCACCTGAACAGGGAGGCCGACACCAATTTGCTTCCGTACTTTACTCAGGGGTGTGCTCTGTCAAGACGCGCGGCACTATGAAGACGGAGGTAAATGGGGACAAAGAGCCAGGTGCAATGTTCCATTCTGTATCCCTGTAACTTCTGCAGCTAATCCATCCATTCTGTATCCCTGTAACTTCTGCAGCTAATCCAATCCATTCTGTATCACTGTAACTTCTGCAGCTAATCCAATCCATTCTGTATCACTGTAACTTCTGCAGCTAATCCATCCATTCTGTATCCCTGTAACTTCTGCAGCTAATCCAATCCATTCTGTATCCCTGTAACTTCTGCAGCTAATCCAATCCATTCTGTATCCCTGTAACTTCTGCAGCTAATCCAATCCATTCTGTATCCCTGTAACTTCTGCAGCTAATCCATCCATTCTGTATCATTGTAACTTCTGCAGCTAATCCAATCCATTCTGTATCCCTGTAACTTCTGCAGCTAATCCAATCCATTCTGTGTCCCTGTAACTTCTGCAGCTAATCCATCCATTCTGTATCCCTGTAACTTCTGCAGCTAATCCATCCATTCTGTATCCCTGTAACTTCTGCAGCTAATCCATCCATTCTGTATCACTGTAACTTCTGCAGCTAATCCAATCCATTCTGTATCCCTGTAACTTCTGCAGCTAATCCAATCCATTCTGTATCCCTGTAACTTCTGCAGCTAATCCATCCATTCTGTATCCCTGTAACTTCTGCAGCTAATCCATCCATTATGTATCCCTGTAACTTCTGCAGCTAATCCAATCCATCCATTCTACCTCTCCTATGAGAGTCTGTCAGGTCATATTATCTCCTGATCAGATTTGTTGTACGTTGTCAAACCTATTTTAGGAATTTCCTCCCTAATAATACAATGCCTATTTCAAAATCTTGTTCATACATATTCTCAATGTGCATGTAATATGTGTGTGCTTTCATATTGACAGCATTACCTCAATGTCTCCCAACATGTATTGTTCAACAGAGCATGACAAATATTTCCTCAACTTTTGAGTACTCTACAGTGACACGTTTCCATGACGACCTGCTTATTGACTCATATCAACCTGCCATGGTGATTCTGAGCTAGATGCACAGGCGATGCTATCTAGGTGTTCTCAGAGTAACACCTTGGCAACCGACAATCCGACTCACAATCACAACCAGCATATACCTGCTATTTGAGCAGGTACATGTCAGGTATGTCAGCTCAGCCTAGCAGAGTAGACGGAAAGCCAAGCCAGTGAACCATATCGTACTGGAGTTTAACTTTCACACCTTTCCCCACTTTCTAAAAGTGGAGAGCTCTTCGACTAAAGAAGTGCTGAGACGGCAACGAGAGATGATAATCAACTTATTGTAGTTTGCCCTGAACTTTCCAAAGCCCAGAGGCAAATGAAAATTAGGGATGTTGATTCACTTTGTCAGTGTCAAGCATGGTGTCAAGCTCTCTGTCGGCTCTGATCAGTCACACTGCTTTGACTGACAGTGATCTATTCCCTGTGAAAGGAAGAGAATGGAAGTGTTGAGCTGACTCTACTCTTTCAGAGAATATCGAGGAATTGAAGATAATGAAATAAAACAGAGGAATGAAATATTACTCAATGTCCAGTACAATTACTCATCCAAACAATTTGTCATCAAATTGCCTAACTGTAAAATGTGAAAAGGAGGATTCTTCCAAACTTCTGAAATACCATCAAATAGTCATTCCATTACAACACAGTTTGGTGAAAATACCCTTGACAAAGGTGTCATTTTGACAAAAGAAAGTAGGGCATAACAAATGTACACACACACAACCACCACACAGAAAAGACAGCTCACTCTGCGTTTTACATTCACTGTATGTAGCAAGTGTAGCCTATTCACCAGGCAACGGTCCTCTGTAACAGGTTCTCTCCTCTTTCTCCTCCTGACAATGATAGTCGGGAACACAGAGACAAACAGGCAGGGGGAGGGAAGAGACTGAAGAGGAGAGGAGACGAGGAAAGCAGGCAGGTAGACTGGCAGGCCGGCAGGGAGGGAGACATAGGGAGAATCTTAATTGCACACTCCTCGCGTCCTCTCTCCTCCCCTCCTTCTCATAACACATTTGAAGACAGAGGTCCCTCCACTCTGACCTCCAATAGGTTTTGAGAAGGAGAGAGGATGCGAGGACTATTCAATAGAGATTATCCCATAGACAGCATGGCAGGAGGAGGGGAGATGGAAGTAGAAAGGGGAGGAGAAGAGGAATGCGGGCAGTTAGGCGAGGGAAGCAGGAAGACAGGGATGCAGAGACGGAAGAAGAGGGGAGGAGAAGAACGAGGCAGGCAGGGCGAGAGAGAGATGACAGACAGGAGGAAAGTGGATCTCAGTCCAGACTCATTTCCACCTCCAGTGGAGGGAGACCGCCTACTTAGCCTGTCTGTGAGGAGGCCAGACCTCAGGCATGATAACAGATCACAGCCCATCAGGCAGAGGAGTGAGCTCAGATCAAACTGATTGGCAAGGAGTGAGGTTGGAGGTTTGAGACACATCTCCCTATTTCCATCTCCATATAATTATCTATGTCGGCACCCCCAAAGTAGTTCCTCCACTACCTAGTTTTTTCTCCTATAAGCACATTGTACCTACAGGGTGATACTGTATCTCAGTGAAGGTGAAATGCTGTGAAGCATATCCCAACATCTACCTTCTCACAATCTACCACACTTGGATAATATAGCTGGAGGGATCCTCATTTAACTCCACTTAAATCACTATCAACATAACTTTATCTGGCAGGGAGAGGGATGAGGAGAAAGAGAGAATAAAAAGAGAGCGAGAGGAGAATGTGATGTAGTAGCCTCCTGGGTGCATTTGGGTTCTCTGGGACACGTGGGGTGCGCGTGTGTATTGCATGGGAGTCATGGAGTAAACCACGTTCAATGTGGCAAAGAAATTAACTTGATGTCATGAATACAAAGCGTTATGTTTGGGGCAAATCCAACACACATCACCGAGTGCCACTCTTCATATGGTGGTGGCTGCATCATGTTATGGGTATGCTTGTCATCGGCAAGGACTAGGGAGTTTTTTAGGATATCAAAACACGGAATAGAGCTAAGCACAGGTCAAATCCTAGACGAACCCCTGGTTTAGTCTGCTTTCCAACAGACACCGGGAGACAAATTCACCTTTCATCAGGACAATAACCTAAAACACAAGGCCAAATATGCATTGGACTTGCTTACCAAATGACATTGAGCGGCAGTTACAGTTTTGATGTAAATCGGCTTGAAAATCTTTGGCAATACTTGAAAATGACTATCTAGTAATGATCAATAACCAACTTGACAGAGCTTGAAGAACTTGAAAAAGAATAATGTACAAATATTGTACAATTCAGGTGTTACTTACCCAGAAAGACACACAGCTGTAGTAAATTCACTTTGTCGATATTATGAGGTATTGTGTGTACATGGGCGGGGGAAAAATTACAATTTAATCAGAGCGAGATAGACCTACCTATCTACATGAGTTATATGCTTAACCCTGGTTAGTACTGTTTCATTACCATAAAATAAGCATCATTCTAAATCATAAAAGCCCTTGCCCCCCCCATATGGAAAACCTATTAGGTACCGCCACTAATGTACATAAACTAATGACTATAATATCCCTCTCTACACCACATGAAATCATTTAAACCTAGTTTACAAAATGAGGAAATTCTCTAGCCTCTATTCCATTATTACAGTTTACTCTGTGTGTTATGTATATCTCCTGCTGCAGAATAGATTCACAAACACAACATGTAGGCTAATGGGTTGAGGAATCACCATGGGAGTTTTCATGAATATGTTGTCTAGAAATCAGATGTATTGAATTTACATCTCTATTTTGAAGGTTAGAAAGAGTTGATATTGCAGCTAATCCTTATTGTAGACTACAGATGTAGAGGATGTTTTTTAGGCCTAATAATGTCTGCAAGGTAAACATCTCATATTTGTTCTGGATTAAGCCTAGGCTACTTTGTTTCTCTAAATTGGTAAATTATAGTACATTTATTCCAGCCAAACAGTCCTAGCACAAACTTGCAGTTCAGTATTCAAAAAAATTAGGCTTCAGCTTAATCACCGACTCGCACTACACTTCTTTCTCTTCACCCAATAATCTAAAACCGAAATGTATTGCTTCTCCTATTTTCCCCTCTACAGGCTAATGTAATGTCACAGCTAATATAATCTCAGTTGACGTGACAGACACAATTTATTTCCCAACACGCTCAAAGAGAGCGAGAGAGAAAAAGAGAGACTCACTCCTGCTGCCTCAGCTAGTCGTATCCCACCTGGGTGAAAGCCACGAGCGGAAGGAGATCTTGTTCCAACTAGCACACGTTGCTCTGCGCTGAGCTCATTTAGACGCCGCTATACAGCTCGTCTCTCTGCTGTGCCTGTAATGGAGGAACAGGATGAGACCAGATTAGACACATCGCTACTGTTGTGACTATTATGGCACTTTGGTTTAGGACAGCACCAGAATTGTATCTACCCATGTACTCAATATGGTCATTTAACATCTATAATTACTACAGTAGTATTGCCTAGTTAAAGCTTACATGTACCACATCAGTTATCTATTAGATATATATATTTATTGTAATTAGATTAGGTTTGTCTTTGACTTTTCCCCAGGTATTTCATTTTTGGCAAAATATGAACTCTGTAGGTGCTTTTGAAGTCAACAGTTGAAGTTCAGAGAGCGAGAAGGTTCAGTGGGTTCACAGATATAAAGAAGAAAAACCATCCAGAACCTTCTCATTAGTGTTGACCTGCCGTATAATTAAGACTGCACACTATCTCAGTGGAGTGGTGGGAAATAGTGTAAAGAGCATTATGGTGGCTGAATGCCCTCCCCTGTTGGCAGATGAAAAGAGTCACAGAGACAGTGGAAGAGACCCAGGGATAAGCAGGCAGGAGAGAAAATGATAAGAAAATGCCACTAATACAGTATGACTCAAATTAAATGTACTAAAGGCCATCACATCACCTCAGATCCTGTACGCTCTGGTGGGTTTGGACCTCCTCAAAGCCTGTCTAGCCCTGCAGATGTCAGGTTATCTATGCTCTGGAACAACAGGAGGCTCTTTGACAACGGGCTGAACCAATGGTTGAAAATAGCAACAGTTGTGGGGATTGAATTAGAGAGAGGGAGAGGACAGGATGCGACCGGAAGCGAGAGGCAGTCTAGTTGAAGCAAGTGTTAAGAGGCGACAGACAGCCTGCGGGGAGAAGTCGATAGGGGATACATATCTCAGAGGAGTCAATTACATCTGCAAACATCTGCTTTCAATCTCATCAGAGCTGGGGCCAGACCAAGAACAGCAGCACCAGATGGCTGCTAACATGTTATACATGGGCAGACAGTGCACTACTTTTGACACCGTAACACCCTATTTCCAACAAAGTGCACTACTTTTGACCCCGTAACACCCTATTTCCAACAAAGTGCACTACTTTTGACCCCGTAACACCCTATTTCCAACAAAGTGCACTACTTTTGACCCCGTAACACCCTATTTCCAACAAAGTGCACTACTTTTGACCCTGTAACACCCTATTTCCAACAAAGTGCACTACTTTTGACCCTGTAACACCCTATTTCCAACAAAGTGCACTACTTTTGACCCTGTAACACCCTATTTCCAACAAAGTGCACTACTTTTGACCCCGTAACACCCTATTTCCAACAAAGTGCACTACTTTTGACTGGAGCAACACACTCTTAGAACGGGTTCCAAAAGGGTTCCTCAGCTGTCCTCACAGGAGAACCCTTTTTGGTTCCAGGTATAACTATTTTGGGTTCCATGTAGAACCCTCTGGAGAAGTAGTTCTACATGGAACCCAATAGGGTTCTACCTGGAAGCAAAACTTTTTTTTTCAAAGGGTTCTCCTATGGGGACAGCCAGAGAACCTTTTCAGGTTCTAGATATCACCTTATTTCTTAAGAGTGCATAGGGCCACATTGCCACCTTGTTTTTCAGTTGGAAAAACAGTTAGTGGATTAGGATGAAACTACTACATGTTTATTTCTTGAAAGACTGCGTATACCCTTCTGAAACGACTAGAACATTTGAATATCTGTAATATATTGGTTAAGGAATATTCTCCAAGCATGTGTGTATGTTCCACCTCAAAAAGCACAAGAAAGAGGATTTTGACACCCACTATCTCAGGGTGTTTTCACATATAATCCTCTTTAAAATAACCAATCCCAGTCCTCTCTTTAAAGTGAACTCTGGGGTAAAAAAAAAAAGCAGAAATAACTCAGTTGTCTTTGTATTCACACTGCCCTTGCCTTGGAATGAGGACTTAACTATTTTGCTAGTTCACTTCACCAATTTCGTGGTCCGAGTCATCTTTGCATTCGCATTGCCATGTTTGGAAAGGAACCAAGATATTTTTCCAACATTCACTAAATGCACTTTTTTACAAAGTGCAGGACAAGCCATTCCATCAGAATGTGTCATTGGACAGCTAGATATACCTAGTTACATTTTAATAGCTAATATATTGCATTTAGTTTAAAGATTAGACAATAATTGGGAGGCTGACATTACTTGGCATGGGCCCTCTGATCCTCAAGAAGTTCTACAGCTGCACCATTGAGAGCATCTTGACTGGCTGCATCACCGCTTGGTATGGCTACTGCTTGGCATCTGGCGCTACAGAGGGTACAGCGTACGCCCCAGTACATCACTGGGGCCGACCTCACTGCCATCCAGGACCTCTATACCAGTTGGTGTCAGAGAAAGGCCCTAAAAATGGTCAAATACTCCAGCCACACAAGCCATAGACTGTTCTCTCTGGTACCGCACGGCAAGTGGTACCGATGCACCAAGTCTGGAACCAACATGACCCTGAACAGCTTCTACCACCAAGCCATAAGACCACTAAATAGTTCACCAAATTGCAACCCGGACATTCTGCATTGAACACCCTTTGCACTAACTCTTTTGACTCATCCCATACAGTGTATGCTGCTGCAACTGCTTATTTTTGATCCTAGTCACTTTACCCCTACCTATACATACATATATTTGACCTCAATTATCTCGTACCCCTGCACATTGACTCTGTACTATTAAACCTGTTTATATAGCCACGTTATCGTTACTCATTGTATACTTATTCCTTGTCATTATCTTTTTCTATTTTTCTCTCTGCATTGTTGGGAAGGGCCCGTAAGCATTTCACTGTTAGGCTACAACTGTTGTTTACAAAGCAAGTGATAAATAACATTTGATTCAATTTTTTTATTTGACAAATCGTACAACTTTACTTTCTATGAACGGGGGGGGGTGTCACCAAATTAACTGAGAATACATTGCATAGTATATAGAAAATACTCTGAGCTGATACTGTATATTGGTTGTTGGGTTGGGATTGGCGTGGGGGGTCTGTGGGTGGCTTTTCACCATTTCTTTAGATTCCTCATCTTACTCGTTGTTATGAAAAAGTTTGGTCGAAATCGGATGTAAGGTACTATATTTATTGAATATCATATGATTCCTATAAATTAAAATGGCCAATTTGGGTGCAATCAATTAGCTTCCTTTCTCAGAAATTATATTTCAACCAAATAATGTTTCAGGAATGGTAATCTTATCTGTTTCTAACTACATAAACTATTTCAGAACAATCTGAGATGGTGGGTGTCATGGCTTGTTGAAATGACATGGAATGACCCATGTGTGAGATACACACCCAGACAGTGAGTAGATGATGATGATGATGATGAAAACCCTTCATAGGCTTACACTCTAATTACAGGGCTAGAGGGTTTCGCAAATGGAAAAAAACACCCATCTCCTATTTTATACAATATAAATGCAATATAAATATAGCAGTATGATTAATATTCTATACGCTGTTACTGTATCCTCTCTGCAGCTACTGTAACCTTGTAGCCTCGCCTTACCAGATTCCCCATACAGACAACACTGAATAATTTAGCTGTTGATTGGAAAATATATTGGCGAGGCTGGAGCAGGATGATAGGGGTTGTAATTTGGGGAGCTGATGCACATTGAGGAGCAAGCTAATGCAGATTTCATTGCGAACGGACAGAGGTAAACATGGGTAGTGTTCAGTAGAGAGAAAATGGTTTAATAAAGAATGAAATGGGGACGCACTACCTGAACAGTCCAATAAAAAAAATATGTTTTGATTGTGTGCCCTTCTGAACATGACACAGTTTCTGCTTTTTCATGTTTAATATATTAGCGATTCAACCCTTTATACTCTTATTCATTACACTTTGATAGTATGCTGATCAGTCTTTGATTTTGCATGTGCACTACTCCCCCTCATAAATAGCAAAGTGTACTATCAGAGTGTGCCAGTTCAGATGACTTGTCCTTGTCTGGTTCACCTCAGTGTGCCCTGCTCGACTAACCCCTACTGCTGCTTGGAATGCATTTTCATTCTTATTACATCAATTTCCCCTGAACTCCTTGAGAGCTTCCAGAGGGCTGCCATCCACTGAATAGACTGTGGTACTGTTGTGTACTGTTGTAAACTGTTCTGTGCTAGATGAAATGGGTTTGTGTGCAGGCTTTTGTCTGTGTGTGTGTGTCCTCGCAGAACAGGTCAATGTCACCGGATCATTAGAAATAACATTGTTTATCTACCAGGTTTTGCAGCTACACTTGACAAGGGGGACTATTGTCAAATGAATCAAGGTGTGCAGTGCGTGTTGGAACAAATAACCCCATTACTTCCCAGAGTGATTGAGAGATTGCGCTGTGAGACTCTACTGTATTAATAATTAAAAACAGTGATGCCGTTGTCAAAGTTCATAAATCAAGTCTCACAGCCAGGAGAAGGACAGAGACGGAAAGAGCTCTCTTGTGAATTGTATACCCTTCACAACAGTACCTTGTTGTCTAGTGTGGATTACAGAGCAGTTACATTGTGACCTTTCCGTTTGTGATGTTAACTATGACTTCTTCTACCTCTCTTGTAACAAATACAATATGTCCTTTCCTATGATTTTGCCAAAAATATATTACTTAAAAGATCATTTACTAAATTAGACATAATTATGCTAATGTTCCATACAATTTAGACATGGGAGTTTCTGTTTTTCCTAAGGAACTTTATAATAACAAACATTATATTTTTAGAAAGCAAATGAACTTGCCCCACCTCAACCCAACTCGTAAATACATGTGCATCTTGTAAGTGGGTGTGGAGAGAGAAAAAGTGTGTGTGTATGTGCGCGCCTGTGTGTGTGTGTGTGTGTGTGTGTGTGTGTGTGTGTGTGTGTGTGTGTGTGTGTGTGTGTGTGTGTGTGTGTGTGTGTGTGTGTGTGTGTGTGTGTGAACCTTTCGTGAGTGTATATAGCCACTGCACTCAGGACACTATGGCACCCAAGTGATAAATTGTTGACAACCTGCAGTAATTACTGATCTAGGATCAGATAGCTACAGAGAGCATGTTCAGCAGAGATAGATGAAACCCAAGATTGTTTTCAATCTACTAGCTCATCACTAATAATACAGTGTCCCTGTTGATCAGTGCAGAACTCTGTTCAAACCCAGGATAGATCATTGGGCTCAATCTTCTCTGGGCGTGTAGCTTATTTGAAAGGAGAGATTCACCATAAGTAACTTGCTGCTGGAGACTTTCAAGTCCTGTTATCGCTGTGCCAAGAGTCACATCATTTATATATGACAGCAATGAGCAATGGTATCTTTGTGAATAAATGTAAACAATTGATTGGGTGTTTGTGTATCGCTGTGGGTGACTGTTGTCTGTATTTTAAAATGGAAACAAATCATTCCCTTTCATATGATTGAATGACTCATGTATATGATGTGAATGGGGGTATTTTGTTTTGTAGTCATTAGTGATTTAATTGACATAGAAAATCAAAACGATAATTCATGAGAAATTAGCAGCTTTTATTTCTGCAGCTGCTTGTCCTCTTAGACCATGTCATGTGTTTGCTAGAGCAGAGTTTCCCAATCCTAGTCCTGGGGACCCCAAAGGGTGCAAATGTTTGTTTATTCCCTTGCACTAAACACCTAATTCAAATACTGTAATCAAAGGCTTGATGGTTTGTTGATTATTTGAATCAGGTGTGTAGTGCTAGGGTAAAAACAAAAATGTATAACCTTTGTGGTCCCCAGGACTAGGATTGGGAAACGCCGCACTACAGCTGTCCAGCTGAGCTGTTAGCCAACCTGAACATGACTTCCTCCAAAGGTCTCACATGTCCTTCGGCTGTTTGCCCCTCACACTGTCATCTTTGGTTAGTTCAAAGCAAGACAGATAATATTCTGTCTATTCTATTCTATTCCATCCCTCATTGAATTGGATCAAACCTAGCTAAACTTGCTAAAAAAAATACTGTAGTTTAAATCAGAAGTGCACCTTTAAACTTAATAATTATAATAACGTAAGTGCCTCACATTCAAGGCCTAAATATAATTGCACTTTAGATAGCTATTAACGGTGATTACTTTCTACCACAGCGTCTTATTTTACCTCATTGCTCGTCATAGCCCTGCATGAGAACAGTGCTTCAGATGTATTTTAAACATGTCTGAAGCCCTGATAGTTATTTCTGTTGCAGTGCGTCAGTCAGTCACCTCCTCAGAGGCTGCAGTCTATCCCAGTTTCCATAACAAACCTCCAATCAGTCATTCATTACAGGCAGAGGAACCCAGGTGAGTCCACTCCCATCCAATCAATGACTCTAATTAATCAATTTAGAACCCAGGGCTTGTGGGTAATCAACTGAGTGCTGCAGCCCCTCAACTGATGTTGTTCTGTACATCTGTCTCTGTTCTAGGGGAAAGCTGCTGTGCATTGCTGATAGGGTATGCTGAAATAGCTATGGAATTGGGATTGAAGTGGAATTAGACTGTTTGAACTTTTGAATTGGAATTGCATAACATGCTGACCACACCGCTCGTGTCGCATGCCTGAGCGTTGCAAAATACATTTACACATACTTGTTATCCAATCATTGCACCCACACTGCTCGCGCGAGCCAACGAGCATCTGCATTGCCAAGCTAAAAACGAAGTCAGTTCTATTTGTGATGCTGAATGCGGTGCAACAGCAAGCTAGCTAAATAGGACAAATTAGCTAGCAAGTGCAAACTAGCTGTCTAAATTGCCATAAATGTTTAATGGTTTTCGACCTGTCCCAAATTAATATAATTGGTTCAGAGTTTGTTTTGATATTTCAACCTGCGTGTCATGATCGCGCTTGGTGTAGGGGGACAAAATCTATTTGCGCACCATGGCACACGCATGCGCGCATCCGGTTTGGGCATGGTGTAAGAATTGTAAAAATATTTAATCATTGAATTCAATTGGAATTCAATATTTTTACATTTCCAAGATAATAGAATTAATGCACATAGTTTCAAAAATGTACTGTATGATTTGTTTTTAATCATTTCTACCAGTGTCCCTATATTTCCAGTATAGCTAGGTTGTCTGAACAGTGAGATGATCAGCCTGAAAGCCTGACGGAATTAAATTCAAATTGGAATTTGTGAATTGTTGAGGATAATGTTGAATTGGGAATTTAATTATTGGAATTTGCCTAACATTGGAATTTAGAGGAATTTAATTATTGCTGAATTCGAAAACTGACCTGGAATTTGAATTGAATTAAATGGAAATGACAGAAAGAGAGTTTGGTTTTGTGAGTGACATTATCGTTTTGTCTCTACAGACGTCAGTGACAACTTGTGAATTTCACCGTTTAAGCATGATGTTTAGAAAGCCCTAGGTTAGAATCACTCGGCTGGCAAGAGACATGCTCAAATGGAAGAAGTGAAACAAATGCTTGTTAAATACCCCTCTGGCTCATTAGCTGCAGCATCAGTTGTACAGTATAGTTATTTACGTGTTACTTTTACAGTACCTCTAGAATAAGCATCTCCACCTGTACAAAATATAACAAAAGAAGACTAGCTAGAGTAAATGGTATATACTGTCGGCATTATACGAACATATAGCACACAAATTAATTACTTTTTCCCAAACGCGTCTCTCTCTCTCTCTCTCTGAAGGACATCCCGAGACATCGATGTTTCACATTCAAATCATATTCTAGCTGTATCTATATGCTGAGGAAGTTCTATCATTAGAGGGAGGAAGAGTGGCTCACTACTATATGCTCATGGATTCACTACAACACTCAACCAATTTCCATTGTTAACTTCACACAGGCCATAATGTCAGAAAGGACACAGTCACCTTCATGTACTGTTATTTTATATTAGCTTCAAATTAGAGACATTTTGCGATTTTATGTCACGCGTGTACAGTTGAGAGAAGCGCTGATTATGAATATATGATATATGACTATACCTAGTAAGCCAAGTGTTGGTCACATCAATACCAACATCATACTTACATCTAAAATGTCACAAAGGAGGAATGCAAAGAAAACTGTTATATAATTAAACCAATCAACAGGCTAATCAGTGGACCCCATTACCCTGTAGTAATTACTAACTGCTCTAATGGTCATACTGACCTTGGTCATGTGCACACATACACAAATGCACAGGTGTACATAATACACTGAGACAGATAAAGATACTTTGACATTCATTCGTGTGGGCTTTATTAACCTTGTATAGAAAGAGAGCAACATGATTCATTAATCAGAGCCCTTCAGCAGCCATTAAAATGTGTAGACTAAAAAAGGAAAGAGAGGGAGGAGAGAGTTTGCGGATGAAGCCAATGAAACATATACGGTAAGACTGATCAACACTGACTTCAAAGTCTGTTGTCACGGTTGTCGTAAGAACTGGACCAAGGCGCAGCATACAGTGGGGCAAAATTATTTAGTCAGCCACCAATTGTGCAAGTTCTCCCACTTAAAAAGATGAGAGAGGCCTGTAATTTTCATCATAGGTACACTTCAACTATGACAGACAAAATTAGAAAAAAAATCCAGAAAATCACATTGTAGGATTTTTTATGAATTTATTTGCAAATTATGGTGGAAAATAAGTATTTGGTCAATAACAAAAGTTAATCTCAATACTTTGTTATATACCCTTTGTTGGCAATGACAGAGGTGAAACGTTTTCTGTAAGTCTTCACAAGGTTTTCACACACTGTTGCTGGTATTTTGGCCCATTCCTCCATGCAGATCTCCTCTAGAGCACTGATGTTTTGGGGCTGTTGCTGGGCAACACAGACTTTCAACTCCCTCCAAAGATTTTCTATGGGGTTGAGATCTGGAGACTGGCTAGGCCACTCCAGGACCTTGAAATGCTTCTTACGAAGCCACTCCTTCGTTGCCCGGGCGGTGTGTTTGGGATCATTGTCATGATGAAAGACCCAGCCACGTTTCATCTTCAATGCCCTTGCTGATGGAAGGAGGTTTTCACTCAAAATCTCACGATACATGGCCCCATTCATTCTTTCCTTTACACCGATCAGTCGCCCTGGTCCCTTTGCAGAAAAACAGCCCCAAAACATGATGTTTCCACCCCCATGCTTCACAGTATGTATGGTGTTCTTTGGATGCAACTAAGAAAAGCATTCTTAGTTCTCCAAACATGACGAGTTGAGTTTTTACCAAAAAGTTTCATCTGACCATGTGACATTCTCCCAATCTTCTTCTGGATCATCCAAATGCTCTCTAGCAAACTTCAGAGGGGCCTGGACATGTACTGGCTTAAGCAGGGAGACACGTCTGGCACTGCAGGATTTGAGTCCCTGGCGGCGTAGTGTGTTACTGATGGTAGGCTTTGTTACTTTGGTCCCAGCTCTCTGCAGGTCATTCACTAGGTCCCCCCGTGTGGTTCTGGGATTTTTGCTCACCGTTCTTGTGATCATTTTGACCCCACGGGGTGAGATCTTGCGTGGAGCCCCAGATCGAGGGAGATTATCAGTGGTCTTTCATGTCTTCCATTTCCTAATAATTGCTCCCACAGTTGATTTCTTCAAACCAAGCTGCTTACCTATTGCAGATTCAGTCTTCCCTGCCTGGTGCAGTTCTACAATTTTGTTTCTGGTGTCCTTTGACAGCTCTTTGGTCTTGGCCATAGTGGAGTTTGAGGTGTGACTGTTTAAGGTTGTGTACAGGTGTCTTTTATAATGATAACAAGTTCAAACAGATGCCATCAATACAGGTAACGAGTGGAGGACAGAGGAGCCTCTTAAAGAAGAAGTTACAGGTCTGTGAGAGCCAGAAATCTTGCTTGTTTTGTCTGTCATAGTTGAAGTGTACCTATGATGAAAATTACAGGCCTCTCTCATCTTTTTAAGTTGGACAACTTGCACAATTGGTGGCTGACTAAATACTTTTTTGCCCCACTGTACATAGAGTTCCACATCTTTATTATCAAGTTGCACAAACACAAAATAATATCCCACAAACACAGGTGGGAAAAATAGCTACTTAAATATGATCCCCAATTAGAGACAACGATTACCAGCTGCCTCTAATTGGGAATCATACAAAACACCAATGTAGAAAAAAAATTAACTAGAACACAACATAGAAATAATAAACTAGAATACCCCCTAGTCACACCCTGACCTACTACACCATAGAGAAACAATGGCTCTCTATGGTCAGGGCGTGACATCTGTCCATATTACAAAAATCTAAGTACAATATTAACCTCACTTTAATTCATTCCATTCAAGTCACACAGAGCAATGATAACCTATTCACCGTACCATTAGAGCCTATGAATGTCAAGTATGTAATATGTGATATGCATTAGAAACATGTTAGACATTATAACATGGCTAAAGAGTGGATGTCTCTCTCTCCCCCCCTTTACAGTTGATGTATTTGATGAAACGTGAGCAGCTCAATTCTCGTACTGACATAGAGGCCTCTGCTTCTCTCTGCAGCTCAGTGCTTAATAGATGAATCAAAGAGATTGATTGAAACCCACTCACCTGGCTCCTCAAGGCCCCCTGGGCTCAAATCACTGCCTCAAAGGTAACAACCCTGACAAGCAGCAGTTGTTCAAGTTACCATGCGCCTGATTGAATGGTGGTCTCAATCTCTCAGAGGAGAGCCAGGCCAAGTTGAAAATACATGGTAGAGAAAAAGAGGGAGATGTAGGAGAGAGGGGGAGGGAGGGCAAGAGGAAGAGAGAAAGTGGGGGAGGGAGGGATGAAAAGAGAAAGAGAGGGAGATGCAGGAGCGAGGGAGGGTGTGAGGACAGAGAAGGTGAATGGCAAATAGGAAAGCATTCGAGGGTCGTTTGATCAAGGCCAATAACAATCCTTAAGCTCTGAACATTGATTCAAAACAGCGTCTTCCTTACAACTCACATTGAATTCTAACCCATAGGCCTAAATATGTATTAAGAGACATGTTGAGAGAGGTGCGTTGCTACTCATTATCCCAGTCAGAAATGAACTTATATTCACACTCTCACTGAAAAGTGCTTCTCAATGCGTTTTTCCCCTGTGGAAATAATGCACCCACATGCATTTATATCCCGGTGAGAAATCTATTTTTACGTAGAAGACACAGGCCACTCTTTCTCTGTTTGTCTCAGTGGCTGTGTGTGTGCTTGGTTTTCACTTCAAAAGACTGTGTCTCTAGATGTCCAATGGACTTTTAGTATCAGTCCTTCTTGGAATATGCCCGAAATGCCACCCTGTTCTGTACATACACCACCGTTCAAAAGTTTGGGGTCACTTAGAAATGTCCTTGTTTTTGAAAGAAAAGCGATTTTTTTTTGTCCATTAAAATAACATCAAATTGATCCGAAATACAGTGTAGACATTAATGTTGTAAATGACTATTGTAGCTGGAAACGGTAGATTTTTTAATGGAATATCTACATAGCCGTACAGGGCCCCATTATCAGCAACCATCACTGCTGTGTTCCAATGGCACCTTGTGTTAGCTAATCCACATTTATAATTTTAAAAGGCTAATTGATCATTGTATCATTAGAAAACCCTCGTCCGTCTATTCTTGTTCTGGGAAATGAAATTGCCAAGAAACTGAACATTTTGTAGAATGCTGTGTACTACTCCCTTCACAGAACAGCACAAACTGTCTCTAACCAGAATAGAAAAAGGAGTGGGAGGCCCCGGTGCACAACTGAGCAAGAGGATAAGTACATTAGAGTGTCTAGTTTGAGAAACAGACGTCTCACAAGTCCTCAACTGGCAGCTTCATTAAATAGTACCCGCAAAACACCAGTCTCAACGTCAACAGTGATGAGGCGACTCCGGGATGCTGGCCTTCTAGTCAGAGTTCCTCTGTCCTGTGTCTGTGTTCTTTTGCCCACCCTAATCTTTTATTTTTATTGGCCAGTCTGAGATATGTCTTTTTCCAGTTGAGGACCTGTGCAAAAGGGTTTTCTAATGATCAATTAGCCTTTTAAAATTATAAACGTGGATTAGCTAACACTGCGTGCCATTGGAACACAGGAGTGATGGTTGCTGATAATGGGCCTCTGTACACCTATGCAGATATTCCATAAAAAATCTGGCGTTTCCAGCTACAATAGTCATTTCCAACATTAACAATGTCTACACTGTATTTCTGAGCAATTTGATGTTATTTTAATGGACAAAAAAACATGCATTTCTTTCAAAAACAAGGACATTTCTCAGTGACCCCAAACTTTTGAATGGTAGTTTATGTAGTGCACTCCTTTTTGCCTGAGCCCCTTGTGGTGCACTATAAAGGGAATAGGATGCCATTCCAGATTAGCCTCTGGTCTCAGTGTGGACGTGGCATTTTTCAGCCCATCTTCCTGATTCTCCATGCTGGTGAATCCAAAGAGGAGGCAGAGTGAATGACAATCAGGCTCCATCCTCTCCTCCAGTTCTCACACTGGCAGCACATACTTGATCAATGCAGTTGAGGTGATTTATTTCATATTTCTCATCGGAACAGGATCAAAGTGTTACTCAAGTGTTTTGGCTTGCACCTGCCTCTGTACTTATTTTGGTTTTATTCTGCAATAGCCTGGAATGACTTGGCTTATAGCTCGCCCCCTTTATATCAAGGGCTTGTTGAAGAAAACAGACTTAATCCTGTTCCATTCCATCCACGTCGCTAACAGAGACAGACAGCATGGCCGGTTACACCATGTCCACTGGCCAGCCAGCACAGACAAACAGAGACAGACAATGGCTTTTCCCAAATGGCACCACATTCCCTATAAATTGCATTACTTTTGACCAGAGTCCTATGGGCCCTGGTTTAAAAGTAGTGCACTAACTAGGAAATAGGGTGCCGTTTGGGATGAAGCCACAGAGAAACAATAAAGAATGGGTCATTTAAAAATAGGCACATCTTCCTGGAACAATGAGATGATAAGCCAAATATGCCATCAGTTGGTTAGACGACAGGGACAGCTGTGAGGGATGGAGTATCAACCTACTACAGTTGGGTCTTATTGAGGAACAAACATTTAATTTTTGTATTTATTCATTTCACCTTTATTTAACCAGGTAGTGTCATGTATTGTCATGTTGTGTCTTGTTTCTGTCCTTTCTCTTCACCCTGTCTCCCTCTGCTGGTCGTTTTAGGTTACCTTTTCTCCCCCTCTTTCCCCCAGCTGTTCCTTGTCTCCTCCTAACTACCTCGTCACCCCTTTTCCCACCTGTTCCCTTTTTCCCTCTGATTAGTCCTCTATATCTCTCTCTGTTCCTGCTCCTGTCTTTGTCGGATTCTTGTTTGTGTTATTCATGCCTGAACCAGACTATCGTCATGTTTGCTGCAACCTTGTCCTGTCCTGTCGGAATCTGCCGGTCCATCTGAGCCTACCTATGTTTTGTTATTAAAGAAGCTCTGTTTACGTTAATTCGCTTTTGGGTCCTCATTCACGCACCGTAACAGAAGAATCCGACCAAGAATGGACCCAGCGACTTCGGATCCTCTCCACTCAGCCGTCGAGATCCAGGGAGCGATGCTAGGCAGACACGAGCAGGAATTGTCTGCTGCTCGACATGCCGTTGAGACCCTGGCCACCCAAGTCTCCAACCTCACAGAACAGGTTCACCATCTCCGCCTCGATCCACCGGCCACTTCCAGGGCTTTCGAATCTCCGGAGCCCAGAATCAATAACCCGCCGTGTTACTCTGGGGAGCCCACTGAATGCCGCTCGTTCCTCACCCAGTGTGATATTGTGTTTTCTCTCCAGCCCAACACTTACTCCAGGAGCACTGCTCGTGTCGCCTACGTCATATCTCTCCTTACTGGACGGGCTCGTGAGTGGGGCACGGCAATCTGGGAGGCAAGGGCTGAGTGTACTAACCAGTATCAGGACTTTAAGGAGGAGATGATACGGGTTTTTGACCGATCTGTTTTTGGGGAGGAGGCTTCCAGGGCCCTGTCTTCCCTATGTCAAGGTAATCGATCCATAACAGACTACTCTATTGAGTTTCGCACTCTTGCTGCCTCCAGTGGCTGGAACGAGCCGGCTTTGCTCGCTCGTTTTCTGGAGGGTCTCCGCGCAGAGGTAAAGGATGAGATTCTCTCCCGGGAGGTTCCTTCCAGCGTGGATTCCTTGATTGAACTCGCTATTCGCATTGAGCGACGGGTTGATCTTCGTCACCGAGCTCGTGGAGAGGAGCTCGCGTTCTCCGTTGCCCCCCTCTCCGCATCACTACCATCTTCCTCTGCCGGCTCGGGTGCTGAGCCTATGCAGCTGGGAGGTATCCGCATCTCGACTAAGGAGAGGGAACGGAGAATCACCAACCGCCTCTGTCTCTATTGCGGTTCTGCTGGTCATTTTGTCACTTCATGTCCAGTAAAAGCCAGAGCTCATCAGTAAGCGGAGGGCTACTGGTGAGCGCTACTACTCCTGTCTCTCCTTCAAGATCCTGCACTACCTTGTCGGTCCATCTACGCTGGACCGGTTCGTCAGCTTCCTGCAGTGCCTTAATAGACTCTGGGGCGGAGGGCTGTTTTATGGACGAGACCTGGGCTCGGGAACATGACATTCCTCTCAGACAGTTAAGGGAGTCCACGGCCTTGTTCGCCCTGGATGGTAGTCCTCTCCCCAGGATTCAGCGTGAGACGCTACCTTTAACCCTCACTGTTTCTGGTAATCATAGCGAAACCATTTCTTTTTTAATTTTTCGTTCACCTTTTACACCTGTTGTTTTGGGCCATCCCTGGCTAGTTTGTCATAATCCTTCCATTAATTGGTCTAGTAATTCTATCCTCTCCTGGAACGTCTCTTGTCATGTGAAATGTTTAATGTCTGCTATCCCTCCTGTTTCCTCTGTCTCTTCTTCACAGGAGGAGCCTGGTGATTTGACAGGGGTGCCGGAGGAATATCACGATCTGCGCACGGTGTTCAGTCGGTCCAGGGCCACCTCTCTTCCTCCACACCGGTCGTATGATTGTAGTATTGATCTCCTTCCGGGAACCACTCCCCCCCGGGGTAGACTATACTCTCTGTCGGCTCCCGAACGTAAGGCTCTCGAAGATTACTTGTCTGTAGCTCTTGCCGCCGGTACCATAGTCCCCTCCTCCTCTCCCGCCGGAGCGGGGTTTTTTTTTGTTAAGAAGAAGGACGGGTCCCTGCGCCCCTGCATAGATTATCGAGGGCTGAATGACATAACAGTGAAGAATCGTTATCCGCTTCCTCTTATGTCTTCAGCCTTCGAGATCCTGCAGGGAGCCAGGTTTTTCACTAAGTTGGACCTTCGTAACGCTTACCATCTCGTGCGCATCAGGGAGGGGGACGAGTGGAAGACGGCGTTTAACACTCCGTTAGGGCACTTTGAATACCGGGTTCTTCCTTTCGGCCTCGCTAACGCTCCAGCTGTCTTTCAGGCATTAGTCAATGATGTCCTGAGAGACATGCTGAACATCTTTGTTTTCGTTTACCTTGACGATATCCTGATTTTTTCACCGTCACTCCAGATTCATGTTCAGCACGTTCGACGTGTCCTCCAGCGCCTTTTAGAGAATTGTCTTTTTGTGAAGGCTGAGAAGTGCTCTTTTCATGCCTCCTCCGTCACATTTCTCGGTTCTGTTATTTCCGCTGAAGGCATTAAGATGGATCCCGCTAAGGTCCAAGCTGTCATTGATTGGCCCGTCCCTAAGTCACGCGTCGAGCTGCAGCGCTTTCTCGGCTTCGCAAACTTCTATCGTCGTTTCATCCGTAATTTCGGTCAGGTGGCAGCTCCTCTCACAGCCCTTACTTCTGTCAAGACGTGCTTTAAGTGGTCCGTTTCCGCCCAGGGAGCTTTTGATCTCCTCAAGAATCGTTTTACATCCGCACCTATCCTTGTTACACCTGACGTCACTAGACAGTTCGTTGTCGAGGTTGACGCGTCAGAGGTGGGCGTGGGAGCCATTCTTTCTCAGCGCTCCCTCTCTGACGACAAGGTCCACCCTTGCGCGTATTTTTCTCATCGCCTGTCGCCGTCGGAACGTAACTATGATGTGGGAAACCGCGAACTGCTCGCCATCCGCTTAGCCCTAGGCGAATGGCGACAGTGGTTGGAGGGGGCGACCGTTCCTTTTGTCGTTTGGACTGACCATAGGAACCTTGAGTACATCCGTTCTGCCAAACGACTTAATGCGCGTCAGGCGCGCTGGGCGCTGTTTTTCGCTCGTTTCGAGTTCGTGATTTCTTATCGTCCGGGCTCTAAGAACACCAAGCCTGATGCTTTATCTCGTCTCTTCAGTTCTTCAGTAGCCTCCACTGACCCCGAGGGGATTCTCCCTGAGGGGCGTGTTGTCGGGTTGACTGTCTGGGGAATTGAGAGGCAGGTAAAGCAAGCACTCACTCAAACTCCGTCGCCGCGCGCTTGTCCTAGGAACCTTCTTTTCGTTCCCGTTCCTACTCGTCTGGCCGTTCTTCAGTGGGCTCACTCTGCCAAGTTAGCCGGCCACCCTGGCGTTCGGGGTACGCTTGCTTCCATTCGCCAGCGTTTTTGGTGGCCCACCCGGGAGCATGACACGCGTCGCTTCGTGGCTGCTTGTTCGGTCTGCGCGCAGACTAAGTCCGGTAACTCCCCTCCTGCCGGCCGTCTCAGGCCGCTTCCCATTCCCTCTCGACCGTGGTCTCACATCGCCTTAGATTTTGTCACCGGACTGCCTTCGTCAGCGGGGAAGACTGTTATTCTTACGGTTGTCGACAGGTTCTCTAACGCGGCTCATTTTATTCCCCTTGCTAAGCTTCCTTCTGCTAAAGAGACGGCACAAATCATCATCGAGAATGTTTTCAGAATTCATGGCCTTCCGTCAGACGTCGTTTCGGACAGAGGTCCGCAATTCACGTCTCAATTTTGGAGGGAGTTTTGCCGTTTGATTGGGGCTTCCGTCAGTCTCTCTTCCGGCTTTCACCCCCAGTCTAACGGTCAAGCAGAACGGGCCAATCAGACTATTGGTCGCATCTTACGCAGTCTTTCTTTTCGCAACCCTGCGTCTTGGTCAGAACAGCTCCCCTGGGCAGAATACGCCCACAACTCGCTTCCTTCGTCTGCGACCGGGCTATCTCCTTTTCAGAGTAGCCTCGGGTACCAGCCTCCGCTGTTCTCATCTCAGTTCGCCGAGTCCAGCGTCCCCTCCGCTCAGGCTTTTGTCCAACGTTGCGAGCGCACCTGGAAGAGGGTCAGGTCTGCACTTTGCCGTTATAGGGCGCAGACTGTGAGAGCTGCTAATAAGCGTAGAACTAAGAGTCCTAGATATTGTCGCGGTCAGAGAGTTTGGCTCTCCACTCAGAACCTTCCCCTTAAGACCGCTTCTCGCAAGTTGACCCCGCGGTTCATTGGTCCGTTCCGTATTTCTCAGATCATTAATCCTGTCGCAGTGCGACTTCTTCTTCCGCGATATCTTCGTCGCGTCCACCCGGTCTTCCATGTCTCCTGTGTCAAGCCCGTTCTTCGCGCCCCCGCTCGTCTCCCCCCCCCCCCCCCCATCCTTGTCGAGGGCGCACCCATCTACAGGGTCCGTAGGATTTTGGACATGCGTCCTCGGGGCCGTGGTCATCAGTACCTAGTAGACTGGGAGGGGTACGGTCCTGAGGAGAGGAGTTGGGTTCCCTCTCGGGACGTGCTGGACCGTGCGCTGATCGATGATTTCCTCCGTTGCCGCCAGGTTTCCTCCTCGAGTGCGCCAGGAGGCGCTCGGTGAGTGGGGGGGTACTGTCATGTATTGTCATGTTGTGTCTTGTTTCTGTCCTTTCTCTTCACCCTGTCTCCCTCTGCTGGTCGTTTTAGGTTACCTTTTCTCCCCCTCTTTCCCCCAGCTGTTCCTTGTCTCCTCCTAACTACCTCGTCACCCCTTTTCCCACCTGTTCCCTTTTTCCCTCTGATTAGTCCTCTATATCTCTCTCTGTTCCTGCTCCTGTCTTTGTCGGATTCTTGTTTGTGTTATTCATGCCTGAACCAGACTATCGTCATGTTTGCTGCAACCTTGTCCTGTCCTGTCGGAATCTGCCGGTCCATCTGAGCCTACCTATGTTTTGTTATTAAAGAAGCTCTGTTTACGTTAATTAGCTTTTGGGTCCTCATTCACGCACCGTAACAGGTAGGCTAGTTGAGAACAAGTTCTCATTTGCAACTGCGACCTGGCCAAGATAAAGCAAAGCAGTGTGACACAGACAACAACACAGAGTTACACATGGAGTAAACAATAAACAAGCCAATAACACAAACAATACAATGACACAGTAGAGAAAAGAAAGTCTATATACAGTGTGTGCAAAAGGCATGAGGAGGTAGGCAATAAATAGACCATAGGAGCGAATAATTACAATTTAGCAGATTAACACTGGAGTGATAAATGAGCAGATGATGATGTGCAAGTAGAGATACTGGTGTGCAAAAGAGCAGAAAAGTAAATAAAAAAAAACAGTATGGGGATGAGGTAGGTAGATTGGGTGGGCTATTTACAGATGGACTATGTACAGCTGCAGTGATCGATTAGCTGCTCAGATAGCTGATGTTTAAAGTTGGTGAGGGAAATAAAAGTCTCCAACTTCAGCGATTTTTGTAATTCGTTCCAGACACTGGCAGCAGAGAACTGGAAGGAAATGCGGCCAAATGAGGTGTTGGCTTTGGGGATGATCAGTGAGATACACCTGCTGGAACGTGTGCTACGGGTGGGTGTTGTTATCGTGACCAGTGAACTGAGATAAGGCGGAGCTTTACCTAGCATAGACTTATAGATGACCTGGAGCCATTGGGTCTGGCGACGAATATGTAGCGAGGGCCAGCCAACGAGAGGGTACAGGTCGCAGGGGTGGGTGGTATAAGGTGATTTGGTAACAAACCGGATGGCACTGTGATAGACTGCATCCCATTTGCTGAGTAGAGTGTTGGAAGCTATTTTGTAGATGATATCGCCGAAGTCAAGGATCGGTAGGATAGTCAGTTTTACTAGGGTAAGTTTGGCGGCATGAGTGAAGGAGGCTTTTTTTGCGAAATAGAAAGACGATTCTAGATTTGATTTGGTATTGGAGATGTTTAAAATGAGTCTGAAAGGAGAGTTTACAGTCTAGCCAGATACCTAGGTATTTCTAGTTGTCCACATGTTCTAGGTCGGAACCGTCCAGGGTGGTGATGCCAGTCGGGCAGCGAACAGTTGAAAAGCATGCATTTGTTTTACATTAATTAAACATTTAATTCATTTATGAAATTATATGTTTTGGGCTTTGTAAATATCTATTTTAACCTGGATATAACGAATCTACTACAGTACAGTAAATCTAAGAAATGTAGTCTTAGTTGTGTTCCCAGGTTGCGTGTATCTATCCAAATCCATCAGGATTGGTGCAGTTTGAACTTCATTTAACTAATCACAACCCATGTCCTACATGAGGATCAGTGAGTGCACTGGTGCAGAAACTTTGTTGGCCTCCACGCAAGGCCACATCTTAGACCAGGTGCCACCTCTCATTGACCTGTCACACCTGAAAATGGGTATACATATGGTTTAGAGTCGCAGAATCCTCTGAGAGAGTTATCCATTCCCCTCACATAAATCTGCTTTACAGGGTTGTTTGTTATTGTGATTTTATGTGTTTACCACTAAATGGTAGAGAGACATTTATCCAAACTCCTGTTTGGGTCAAAAGGCTTATTTGCTTCCGGATACAAGTTAATCAAATTCATAACGAGGACTGACAGATAATTCCTATTAATCATAGAAGATTAAAGAGGGCCTCGGCACTTGTCTTAATTAATAGTGAAGTGACAATGTCATTTTCGTGTGTACCGTTGGCGAGAGAGGGTTCTACAATGACCCCTGTAGCTAGAGCTTTGTCAACGGGTGAGTTATCTAAATGTGTTTTATGGACACAATTTGCTGTCAGGCAGGCACACGGGCGGGCGTGCTGGGAAGTGGGGAATAGAAATACTTTAGCTGAATATCAGCTTCCACCGGCTGCATATGTGGTCTCAGAGTTTCATATTTAGTATTAAGTTTTATTAGGCAGTTGAGTGGTATCTGTTTCAGAGAAAAGGGATAGCCTCAGCGTTTGCCTTTCATGTTCCCTCCCTGCGGTTTCCCCATTACCATTATTCATGTAGATGCTCCATTGTTTATTGATTACGGCCTCATCAATTGTGAAAGAGTATAGCGACAGAGCAGGCCTAAAAGCCGCCTCAAATAGATTAAGGCTGGCAAGCCGAGAGCAGTGCGTGCACTGGTTACCACAGAAGACCCCCCACCCTTCTCCCCCTCCGGATGGGTTATTTGGAACACTCGGCAGAGACCATGCATCTTCACAAAATGAAATTAACAAAACACAGGCGCTGAGAAAATGAGAGAAAGACACACAAAGATGCACACACACAAGCATGAAAGCTTCCAGTCACACAACACACAGTCACGTCACAGCTGTTACCCCTCATTCCCTGTTCCGTGGTTTTCAATTCAAATGTAATATGGTTATTATGATGATGTCTTTTGATCATGCTTGGTAGCGCCTACAGATAATTGAGTTGTTTAGATTACAAAAAACACCTCTCTCCATTCTATTATCAACCAGACTGCTGCCTGCCAGTGGTGCTCACGTTGTCAAACAGACCCCGGTTTCTTCTATGTGTGTGTGTGTGCGCGTTGTACCTGAGTGCGTGCGTACATACGTGTGTGTGTTGTCGTCACACTGATGAGAATAAGGTAGGAATGGTAATGCGGCAGCAGGAAGAGGGGAGTCCAGGTCATTTGTCTTTGTTGGGCGTGGTGATGCCTTGTTATATATCACAGAAAAGATGAATGCAGTTAATAGACTGTGACACAACCATTAACTACAGCTGTTATAGAAGTGTAATGGAATCAAACACAGCCATTTCTCCCCACGGCGCAGCACAGCATGACACACACACACACACACACACACACACACACACACACACACACACACACACACACACACACACACACACACACACACACACACACACACACACAGACACACACACACACACACACACACACACACACACACACACACACACACACACACACACACACACACAGAGAGACACACACACAGAGAGACACACACACAGGTAAATGTTTGTTAAGGATCATCCACCCGGCCCAGCATTCAGTGGGCATCTCTCTTCTATCTTTTCCCTGTTTTCTCACTCTTTCCCTCTCCCTCTCTCTCTCTCTTTCTCTCTCTCTCTCATGATGATCCTTGAACTCAGGGCCTGCGTTATGGCGGGCCTTAGGGGGGCCTGGGCCGCCCTACCGTACCTTCATGCCCGACCCCCCCCCCCGTCCCCGCAACAAAAGAAAGACGCATCAATCTCAGATAAAGCATCTGAGCGAGATAAACAGCCCCCTCTGTCTCAGTATGTGTAGCCCATGTATCTAAAGCTGTATGGACAAAAAGTGTATGGCATTTCACACAGTTTATGAGGTACATTGAATTAGTGCTGGGTCGGACCCCCCTTTGCCTCCATAACAATTTATTCAATTAAACTGGTATCAAGGGACTTAACGTATGCCAGGAAAACATTCCCCACGACATTACCATTGACACCAGGCAGGATGGGGCCATGGACTCATGCTGCTTACGCCAAATCATGATGTAACAGGAACCAGGATTCATTGGACCAGGCAATGTTTTTCCACTCCTCAATTGTCCAGTGTTGGTGACCGTGTGTCCACTGGAGCCGCTTCTTCTTGTTTTTAGCTGATAGGAGTGGAAACCAGTGTGGTCATCTGTTGCAATAGCCCATCAGTGACAAGGACCGACGAGTTGTGAGTTCCAAGATGCCGTTCTGCACACCACTGTTATTTGCCTGTTTATGGCCCGCCTGTTAGCTTGCACGATTCTCGCCATTCTCCTTCGACCTCTCATCAACAAGATGTTTTCGCCCACAGGACTGCCACTGACTGGATGTTTTTAGTTTGTAGCACCATTCTCAGTAAACCCTAGACACTGTCGTGCGTGAAACTGTAACCAGCGCACCTAGCACCGACGATCATACCACGTTCAAAGTTGCTTAGGTCACTTGTTTTCCCATTTTAATGTTGAATCGAACAGAAACTGAATGCCTGTCTGCCTGTTTTATATAGCAAGTCATGGTCACCATTTTCATGAACGGGGTGGAGTACCTAAAAAACTCGGATGCTTTCTTCGGTGAGATAGGGTTTTCACTAGTTACCACAGCAACAATGTCCAAATCAGCTGTCATAAAACAAAATGTGCTTTTTGGTCTTAATTTAATGTTCATGTTAGGCATACGGTTGGCAGTGTGGTTAGGGTTAGGTTTAAAATCACATTTTAAGAAGATACATTGTAGAAATAGGGGTTTTATGACTTTGTGGCACAGTGGTAACTCTTGACAACCATAGTTTCAGCCACTAATGAATTGAAAGTAGCGTGGGGGAAGCGGTGTAAACATATTTCTGGAAAATGTATTTGGATAAATTCTAAATAAATGATTGAATTGCTACAAAAAATCTATGAAAATGATAGAATGACAAATTAAATAAATATGTAGGCCATAGCAGCCTATAGGTGGGTAAATGGTGGTTTCTTCCCTGTCTTCTTTCTCTCTGGCGGTGGTGCAAACGACTAAATAACTGTAGGCGTCTGTGCAGAGGCCCGTCGGTTGGAGACTTGACCACTTCGAGAGATCCAAATCCGACGTAACAAAAACAGCCACAGACAGAAAACTCTACCAGGGGTTGTCCTCAAAGACAGTTTCTTATGGACTTGGGGCTCATGTATGACGCACTTGAACTTGCTCTACTGTCCGAGTGCTTGGCTTACAAAAAACGTACCTCCTCTATTGTGTATGCAGACAAACTGATCCACTGATCCACTGATCCACTGATCCACTGCCATACCAACAATATCTAGGATCCAAATTCACCATTGGTTTTCCTTGATGTTCATAAAACTCCACAGACTCCCTCTTGCACAGGGGAACCCAGAATGTACAGAGCCTTCAGAAAGTGTTCATACCCCTTGACTTATTTCACATTTAGTTGTGTTATAGCTTGAATTAAAAATGTATTTAAGAAAACATTTTTTTTGCAAATGTCTTGAAAATGAAATACAGATATCTCATATACACATAGTTGAAGTCGGAAGTTCATTAAAACACGTTCAACCACTCCACACATTTCTTGTTAACAAACTATAGTTTTGGCAAGTCGGTTAGGACATCTACCTTGTGCATGACACAAGTAATTTTTCCAACAGTTGTTTACAGACAGATGATTTTACTTATTATTCACTGTATCAAATTTCCAGTGGGTCAGAAGTTTACATATAAGTACATACAAGTTGACTGTGCCTTTAAACAGCTTGGAAAATTCCAGAAAACGATTTCATGGCTTTAGAAGCTTCTGATAGGCTAATTGCCATAATTTGAGTCAATTGGAGGTGTTCCTGTGGATGTATTTCAAGGCCTACATTCTAACTCAGTGCATCTTTGCTTGACATCATGGGAAAATCTAAAGAAATCAACCAAGACCTCAGAAAACAAATTGTAGACCTCCACAAGTCTGGTTCATCCTTGGGAGAAATTTCCAAATGCCTGAAGGTACCACGCTCATCTGTACAAACAATGGTACACAAGTATAAACACTATGGGACAACACAGCTGCCATACTGCTCAGGAAGGAAACGCGTTGTCTCCTAGAGATGAACGTACTTTGGTGCGAAAAGTGCAAATCAATCCCAGAACGACAGCAAAGGACCTTGTGAAGATGCTGGAGGAAACAGGTACCAAAGTATCTATATCCACAGCAAAACAAGTCCTTTAACGACATAACCTGAAAGGCTATTGAGCAAGGAAGAAGCCACTGCTCCAAAATCACCATAAAATAACCAGACTACGGTTTGCAACTGCACATGGGGACAAAGATCATACTTTTTGGAGACATTTCCTCTGGTCTGATGAAACAAAAATAGAACTGTTTGGCCATAATAACCATTGTTATGTTTGGAGGAAAAGGAGAGTCTCTCAAGCCAAAGAACACCATCCCAACGGTGAAGCACGGGGGTGGCAGCATCATGTTGTGGGGGTGCTTTGCTGTAAGAGGGACTGGTGCACTTCACAAAATAGATGGCATCATGAGATAGGAAAATTATGTGGATATATTGAAGCAACATCTCAAGACATCAGTCAGGAAGTTAAAGCTTGGTTGCAAATGGGTCTTCCAAGTGGACAATGACCCCAAGCATACTTGTGGCAAAATGGCTTAAGAACAACAAAGTCAAGGTATTGGAGTGGCCATCACAAAGCCCTGACCTCAATCCTATAGAAAATTTGTGGGCAGAACTGAAAAAGCGCGTGCGAGCAAGGAGGCCTACAAACCTGACTCAGTTACACCAGCTCTGTCAGGAGGAATGGGCCAAAATTCACCCAACTGATTGTGGGAAGCTTGTGGAAGGCTACCCAAAACGTTTGACCCAAGTTAAACAATTGAAAGGCAATGCTACCAAATACTAATAGAGTGTATGTGAACTTCTGACCCACTGGGATGTGATGAAAGAAATAAAAGCTTAAATAAATCATTCTCTCTACTATTATGCTGACATTTCACATTCTTAAAATAAAGTGGTGATCCAAACTGACCTAAGACAGGGAATTTTTATGAGGATTAAATGTCAGGAATTGTGAAAAACTGCGTTTAAATGTATTTGGCTAAGGTGTATGTTAACTTCTGACATCACCTGTAAGTATTCAAACACCTGAGTTAACCCCAACAACACCTTTAGCAGCGATTACAGCTGTGAGTCTTTCTGGATAAGTGTCTAAGAGCGTTGCCCACCTGGGTTGTACAATATTTGCATTATAGTTTTTGAAATTCTTCAAGATCTGTCAAGTTAGTTGTTGATCATTGCTAGACAGCCGTTTTCAAGTCTTGCCATAGATTTTCAAGCTGATTTAAAACTGTAACTAGGCCACTCAGGAACAATATCGCCTTGGTAATCAACTCCCGTGTATATTTGGCTTTCTGTTTTAGGTTATTGTCCTGCTGAAAGGTGAATTTGTCTCCCAATGTCTGTTAGAAAGCTGAACCAGGTTTTCCTCTAGGACTTTGCCTGTGCTTAGCTCTATTCCGTTTCTTTTTACCCTAAACAACTCCCTAGTCCTTGCCGATGACCAGCATACCCATAACATGATGCATCCACCACCATGCTTGAAAATAAGAGTGGTTCTCAGTGATGTGTTGTGTTGGATTTGCCCCAAACATAACATAACACTTTTTATTCAGGACATAAAGTTAATTTCTTCGCCAATTTTTGGGGCAGTTTTACATTAGTGCCTTATTGCAAACAGGATGCATGTTTAGAAATATTTTTCATTCTGTACAGGCTTCTTCTTTTCACTCTGTCATTTACTTTAGTACTGTGGAGTAACTATAGTGTTGTTGTGTTGTAGTGTTGTTGTTTTTCTCCGATCACAGCCATTAAACTCTAACGGTTTTACAGTCATCATTGGCCTCATGGTGAAATACCTGAGTGTTTCCCTTCCTCTCCAGCAACTGATTTAGGAAGGACGCCTGTATCTTTGTAGTGACCGGCATAGCCACGGGAAGTAGGGGTGCTGAGGCTGCTGCAGAACCCCCTGAAAAAGTCAAAAAGTAGCGCACTGCTTTACTACTCCCGTATTAGCGAACTGACATAGTCAGCTGTCCATCCGCGGGCAACAACAAAAAATGTCTTAAAACATAATTCCATCTTGACATTGTGGGGTAACGTGTGTTGGCCAGTGACACAAAATATCAATAGTATCCATTTTAAATGCAGGCTGTAACACAACAGCATGTTGAAAAAGTCAAGGGGTGTGAATACTTTCTGACTGCCCTGTATGTGACCACTTGGTTACGGTGCTGTCCCTTCAGCACCACAATTCAACTCGTTTAACATAACCCTCGCCAAGTTCTGTTGCCTGCACCTGATAGTGCTACTCATCATTTGTTATTATTTGTTTTACAAATAGAAGATGATCACTTCTCACAAGGGTGCTTGTTTAGTAAAGTTAGATCAACGCTTAATCAATGTCTCGCAAGATCACATAATGATTGATTAGTATTTTATATAATATAACCAAACATAATAGCATATACTGTAGGCCTATAACACGTTACACTGAAAACACCTCCTCAGTAATCAGTAATCTGCAGCTGAATAGTGAAAAAACAAATCCTCATGTGGCCAAAACTCACCAGCACGCACCATTGGGCAGGATATCTGCTTTGATTGAAACAAAATATGCTTTCAAGAAAGGCTAATAGTTTGTTAACGCCATCGGTTTTAATTCCCTCATGAAGCAGTAATTCATGAGGATCTACAGTAAATGCATATTCCCATGAAACGTATTGAGATCAAATTAATGGTATATGTGTGGACATTTCACCAGTAAAATGTGGGGCGTGTTCATTCAGTCTGTTTTGAAATGAGGTCCACCTAACGGTGTTTGATGGTATTCAAATTAGAAAAGGTTCTTGAGACAGACCATTTATGGTCATTGGCAGTCGTTGCAATTGGAGGGAGCATTTCAGGCATAGGCCTGTTCTACCATGATATTCATTAGGCTACGTCTGGCGTTACAAACTTTGATTGAGAAATGATGACCTCATTGAAAAAACATTTTTTTGTACTCCCTCACATAAAAAGAAATAGCAGCACACCACTGGAACTGAAGGAGAAGTGGAGGGGGCACACGGACGGACATGCGAAGGTAACCTATTATTTGTTTGACAATCAGATGAAAACATGACGGTAATACATTTTTACAGTTAAATTACATTTTTACTATGAAACCCATTAAAAATAAAGAAGGTTCTGTGAAAAAAAACTTGCCCCCCTATGGAAATCAAATGCCCGTCCAACTGTGCCTGCCCTACTTGAACTTCCATTTCCTCAGAACATCAAAGCCCTGACATAAAGTAGTTGATTGTCAGTTTTTCTCCCAGTGTTCTACATACATTGATGATGTTGGCTTTCATCCCTGTAACATCTTCAGAACATATGTAATATAATGTACAACTGTATGGATTGCATGAGTATCCCTCCTCAAGGAGTGTCCTTGTGTGTATGTTCCAGGATGAAATGACCTTATCGATTGATGAAAGCATTAATGATACCTCCTGAATTTTCAGGGGGAAAACTGAACTTGAATATTCTACTACGGAGACAGAATGTTTTTGGAAAATGTACATTTCATTTTTTTTTATTTTTAAAACTAGCCCAATGAGGTTAACAGAGGTGGAATCCCGTCACACGTGGTAAGTGGTAAAAAGAAATGTAGCTAGTTGTGTTAGACATTGTATAGTTAAACGATAAGTAGGCTAGTGTATCATTTTTTTTGTTGTGTGCATGCTTTTATCCTCAGAGAAAACAACCGTTTTAAAGGGGTTTGGCGGATTAGGATACACCTAAGCATCCTCCGCTGGCATAGGCAATCGCAGAAAGAAGATAACTACTCCCATTCAGCTATTAACAAATCAGCACTCTCCGACCACTTATCGGTGTCTGGGTCACGGAGGAGAGGAGGACGGAGTAGTCGAAGAGAGGATGGACGAGTCGAGGAGAGGACAGACTTTTACCCAATTGAGAAAAGGCCCATCTCTCTCATGATGATCCTTGAACTTCCATCTCCCCATCTCAGAACATCAAAGTCCTGAGATAAAAGTAGTCGATTGTCCGTTTTTCGCCCAATGTTCTACACACACCGTGCATCAGACAAGATCCATTGATGTCGGCTTTCATCCCTGTAACAACTCCAGAACAGATACCGTATAATTGTATGTATTGCTTGAGTATCCATCCTTGAGGATTTTCATTACTTTGTGGGTCCTTATTGATTGTTGAAAGCATTACTGCTACAGTTACTGATACAGTAATGCGTTTCAGGGGGAAAATAGAACTTGTGTACTCTGCCACAGAGACAGAAAATCATTGGAAAATGGAGATCTTTCTATTAATGTATAAAAATGACCTGCTTATATTATACTGACACTCTGATGTCTGCAGAGATCTTTGGCGCTGTGGATTCAATCCAGCCCTTACACTGTCTCCTTGGCTCAGTGTTCTTCACACACTCCTGGTCTAATGCATTCACAGGGTCTAGAGCAGGGTTTTGTTCTAGCCTAACACTAACTCACAATTCAATGGCTCAACACAGCATTACTGTACAGACTGTTGTCTGGTGAAGATAAATCAAACACAAACCCTCAATCTACTGTATACTGACCCCTACTGTATATCTTGCTGTTGTGAGAGAGAAGAGTCATTGGTCTCCAATGTACCATCCATACTGATCCTGTTCATGTTGGAGCTGCCATGTTCAGAGCCTTACCCAGGATATGCAGCAATTGCCTGATAAGAGATGCCAATTTTTGTTACCGCAACATTGCGGCACTCAAGGCAGCTAGCATTCTGGTTAGAAAACGGGTTAGAAAACAGGTAAGTGGTGGTAGCATTACCAGGAATGCTGAAAAATGCTTGAGTTCGAAGAAGACACACATGCTCGCTCAGACGCACACACATTTACCATATCCTGTGTGCTGACAGTTGAGTTCCAGGAGCAGGCATTGTTTTTAAAGGAGAGTAGAAACACGAAGCAGGGAGACAGGCTGCAGGCTGACAGGCAGCAGGCAGGTAAGAAGGCAGGCAGGTAGATAAGCAGGCAGGCAGGCAAGCAGGAACACTGGTAAACAGGTGGACAGACAGGCAGGTAAATAGGCAGGCAGGTAAGCAGGCAGTCAAGCAGGAACGCAAGCAGAAAGGCAGGTAAGCAGATCCCTTTATGTATAAAAATATATATATACAGCACCGTTCAAAAGTTTGGGCTCACTTAGACATGTCCTTCTTTTTGTCCATGAAAATAACATCAAATTGATCAGAAATACAGTGTAGACATTGTTAATGTTGTAAAGGACTATTGTAGCTGGAAACGGCAGGTTCTTTATGGAATATCTACATAGGCGTACAGAGGCCCTGTAGTGATGTGCATACTGGTGGCAGAGAAGTCAGGCGCAGGAGAGCGGAAACTGATTCACAACGGTGTCGTTTAATATCCATAAACCACCGTCAACAGAACAATACATGAAATGGGTCAAACAAAACCCAGTAATACCAGCATACTGTGCACAAGCACTACAACAAACAATTACGGACAAGGACATGGGGGGGAACAGAGGGTTAAATACACAACACGTAATTGATGGAATTGGAACCAGGTGTGATGGAAGACAAGACAAAATCAATGGAAAATGAAAAGTGGATCAGCGATGGCTAGAAGGTCGGTGACTTCGACCGTCGAATGCCGCCCGAACGAGGAGAGGGACCAACTTTGCCTCCCGGGTGGCGCAGTGGTTAAGGGCGCTGTGCCACCAGAGACTCTGGGTTCGTACCCAGGCTTTGTCGTAACCGGCCGCGACCGGGAGGTCCGTGGGGTGACGCACAATTGGCCTAGCGTCGTCCGGGTTAGGGAGGGCTTGGCCGGTAGGGATATCCTTGTCTCATCGCGCACCAGCGACTCCTGTGGCGGGCCGGGCGCAGTGCGCGCTAACCAAGGTTGCCAGGTGCACGGTGTTTCCTCCAACACATTGGTGCGGCTGCTTCCGGGTTGGATGCGCGCTGTGTTAAGAAGCAGTGCGGCTTGGTTGGGTTGTGTATCGGAGGACGCATGACTTTCAACCTTCGTCTCTCCCGAGCCCGTACGGGAGTTGTAGCGATGAGACAAGATAGTAGCTATTAAAAACAATTGGATACCACGAAATTGGGGAGAAAAAGGGGTAAAAAAAAGAGAAAAAATTAAGAAAAAAAAGAAAATGAAAAGTGGATCAGCGATGGCTAGAAGGTCGGTGACTTCGGTGACTTCGACCGTCGAATGCCGCCCGAACAAGGAGAGGGACCAACTTTGGCAGAAGTCGTGACAGGCCTATTATCAGCAACCATCCGCGACCGGGAGGTCCGTGGGGTGACACACAATTGGCCTAGCGTCGTCCGGGTTAGGGAGGGCTTGGCCGGTAGGGATATCCTTGTCTCATCGCGCACCAGCGACTCCTGTGGCGGGCCGGGCGCAGTGCGCGCTAACCAAGGTTGCCAGGTGCACGGTGTTTCCTCCAACACATTGGTGCGGCTGCTTCCGGGTTGGATGCACGCTGTGTTAAGAAGCAGTGCGGCTTGGTTGGGTTGTGTATCGGAGGACGCATGACTTTCGACCTTCGTCTCTCCCGAGCCCGTACGGGAGTTGTAGCGATGAGACAAGATAGTAGCTATTAAAAACAATTGGATACCACGAAATTGGGGAGAAAAAGGGGTAAAAAAAAGAGAAAAAATTAAGAAAAAAAAGAAAATGAAAAGTGGATCAGCGATGGCTAGAAGGTCGGTGACTTCGACCGTCGAATGCCGCCCGAACAAGGAGAGGGACCAACTTTGGCAGAAGTCGTGACAGGCCTATTATCAGCAACCATCACTCCTGTGTTCCAATGGCACGTTGTGTTAGCTAATTCAAGTTTATCATTTTAAAAGGCTAATTGTGCATTAGAAAAACCTTTTGCAATTATGCTGATTAAAGAAGCAATAATACTGGCCTTCTTTAGACTAGTTGAGTATCTGGAGCATCAGCATTTGTGGGTTCGATTATAGGCTCAAAATGGCCAGAAACATAGAACTTTCTTCTGAAACTCGTCAATCTATTCTTGGTCTGAGAAATTAAGGCTATTCCATACGAGAAATTGCCAAGAAACTGGAGATCTCGTACAACGCTGTGTACTACTCCCTTCACAGAAAAGCGCAAACTGGCCCTAACCAGAATAGAAAAAGAGGACCAGTATATTAGAGTGTCCAGTTTGAAAAACAGACGCCACACAAGTCCTCAACTGGCTGCTTCATTAAATAGTACCCGCAAAACACTAGTCTCAACGTCAACAGTGAAGAGGCGACTCCGGGATGCTGGCCTTCTAGACAGAGTTCCTCTGTCCAGTGTCTGTGTTCTTTTTCTCATCTTAATCTTTTATTTTTATTGGCCAGTCTGAGATATGTATTTTTCTTTGCAACTCTGCCTAGAAGGCCAGCAGCCCTGGAGTCGCCTCTTCAGTGCATGTGCAAGAGTGTACCACAGAAGTGCCTCCAACCTTTTTTTTGGTGGGGGGGGGGGGGGGTTGATTTGATTGTGGGCCCCCCTCCCACCTTGCGGGCAAAACATTTAGTGCCCCCCTCTTGGCATTGCAAAATTTGCTTTGCAGTGTTAAAGTTAATTTCCTGTGTAGAGAAAATGTTGGCATATTAAAACTAATTTCATGCAATTCTACTCATTTTGCCATGGGGCAGAGAGAAAATGTTGCAGTTTCAAAGGTAATATCCTGCAATTCTACACATTTTGCCATGAGGTGAAGAGAAATTGTTGCAGTTTTAAAGCACATTTTCAGCAATTCTACACATTTTGCCATGACTTATGCCATGTTCATATATCTGAGTGATATCTAACAAAATCAATGGGGGTCCTCTGGACGTCAGGGCCCCTGGGCAAATGCCCTACAGGCTCGGTTGGTAATTTGGGGATGATTATTGGAGGGTTTAGCTAGACTAGCTTACCTAGCAATAAAAAAAGAGTTAGCTGACATGGGCTAATTGAGTGACTGTCAGTGACTGACATAACAAGTGGAAAACTGCTGATGTACTAGCAAAGTTAGAAATTGCACCTTGTATCCTCTACTTTTTATAGAGGTGTTATAACTAATGATGTACATCATTGCCATTAACACTGATGCCAGTATTTAGTAGAAATGAAACAGAGGGACCGGTGTAGCCTAGCTACCCCTGTGGTCTTTCAAAGATACTCAAACAATTTCAAGACCAGCAACTTTCAACTCTATAAAAATTGATCTGTGTGTCGTGAGAGATAGACCTATTTGGGATCCTTCAGGCGTGAAATCTTTGTGAAATGGGTGTATCAATCAGAAAGATAGAGAGAGAGAGAGAGAGAGAGAGAGAGAGAGAGAGAGAGACAGGGAGAGAGAGAGAGAAATGGAAAGGGAGAGACAGAGAGAGAGAATACCTCTTTAATTTAGTAATTGCCTCAGCTCTCCAAACCCCCCCCTAGAAGATAAGCCATGAGGGAAGACAGAGGGGAGAGGAGAGCCAGCCTGTCTCTACACCAGGCAGGATATATCACTCTTTACTAGACAGTCAGTCTACAGTCTACTCACACTATAAATATAGTCAATAATAGCACTACTGTCACAGCATTATGTTTACTTACCTTCCTCCTACTCTGCAAACACTCTACGCTAATATTATATATCCCTCGCCTATCTTCCTACTGTATGGTATTAATATAATCAAAATATATGAGAGTATTCATTTAAATGAACAGCCAAACAAAGTGATGTCCTCAGTACACATTCCTTTCTTCTTCCTGTTCTAATGAGAGACTATGAAGCGTTTACCACACATCCTTCCTCCGTCACCTGCAGCTCCACTATCGATCATCTTTATGAAAAGAAGAAAGGGAGAGAGGGAAGGGGGAGGAGGGAGAGAGAAAGGGAGAGATGGAAGGGGGAGGAGGGAGAGAGAAAGGGAGAGAGGGAAGGGGGAGGAGGGAGAGAGAAAGGGAGAGAGGGAAGGGGGAGGAGGGAGAGAGAAAGTGAGAGAGAGAGTGAGCACCTGAGAAAGAGTGGGGGCAGAAATATAATTGCGTTCACTCCCTAAAAGACAACTCTCGACAACAGAGACAACTGAGCAGCGGAGGTTATCTCGAATAGAACAGGGGACGTGTTTTTGCAGAAGCGCAATACAGGCCAGTTTCTAGACCCTGATTAAACCAATTTCTGGACCATCAAAGAACCACAGCCATGGATGAGACCAGAAAGTGAATTAACAGCATAGCGCTGTATGAAAAAGTAAAAATAATTTAATTTACGCTCTGGTACAGTGGCTGATGGTTGCTTAACTATTTCCAGAATCCAGATATCTAGATCTATATTAATCTTCAGAACATATCTGTGTTCTCCTATTATAGTAGTGCTGCTAGTTGAGAAATGCCATTCTCCCTCCGTTCAGATTGAGGATCTGAACTGAAAACCCGATTACTGTAGCGTGAACGCTAGTTCAATTAGCCTTGTCTGATCCATGATGTGGCTAATTGCTGTCCTATCAGACCAAATGAAATGTGCACTACGGAGTCAGTGTGCATCATCAACCCAGATTTTATCACTTCCCTCTGAATCATCTTGACTAACGAAAGAGGGTGAGATGGAGTGGCTGGCTGCGGTGGTGACAGTGGCTGGCTGGCGTGGTGACAGTTGCGTGGGTGGGGTGGTGACAGTGGCTGGCTGGGGTGGTGACAGTGGCGTGGGTGGGGTGGTGACAGTGGCTGGCTGGGGTGGTGACAGTGGCGTGGGTGGGGTGGTGACAGTGGCGTGGGTGGGGTGGTGACAGTGGCTGGCTGGCGTGGTGACAGTGGCGTGGGTGGGGTGGTGACAGTGGCTGGCTGGGGTGGTGACAGTGGCGTGGTTGGGGTGGTGACAGTGGCTGGCTGGGGTGGTGACAGTGGCGTGGGTGGGGTGGTGACAGTGGCTGGCTGGGGTGGTGACAGTGGCGTGGGTGGGGTGGTGACAGTGGCTGGCTGGGGTGGTGACAGTGGCTGGCTGGGGTGGTGACAGTGGCTGGCTGGGGTGGTGACAGTGGCGTGGGTGGAGTGGTGACAGTGGCTGGCTGGGGTGGTGACAGTGGCGTGGGTGGGGTGGTGACAGTGGCTGGCTGGGGTGGTGACAGTGGCGTGGGTGGGGTGGTGACAGTGGCGTGGGTGCGAGAGAGAAACCGTTGGTTTCTAGAACCCTTATTCACTCCTCTGGGCTGGTTTGACAAAGTAAAACTTTATAGGATGAGGGCTTCATTTGTCTTAATCTAAGGTGCAGGGGGTCAATATGGGACCCTCTCCGGACCTCTCTCATCCTGCGCCCCATGGTGGACGGTTTCAGCCCATATGAACATGTGAAGATGGCTTTGTAATGGGCTTCATCCATTTAAACTGACACACAGATTGAAAATAGATATATTTTGTACAGTGCCAAACCAAAAGCTGCAAGAGATAGTGAAATTAAAATCCAATTGAAAACAAATGCCATTTTCAAATTCTTACTGTAAAGTTGGAATTTAAATTGATAACCTCAACTGAAATGAAGTTAACCCCAACAATGATATGCATCCTTCTCCTCCATACATGGCTTCAGTATATGGTCATGAAACATCAGCTAACCACTACATTTATTTTCCCATGGCGGCCTAGCCCAGTCCATGGACGTGACCCAGCGGAGACTTTCATTATGCTGTTCATTGGAGCAGTAATATGGTAGTCTACTGGGGACATTGGCTTCTTTAGCTGCTCTAGTTGTCTGTATGGGAGGGAGGGATCGCTGTGAAGGCACAAGCAGCCCAGAGGAATAAGAGACTGAGCAGTTAGAAGATAATACAGCAGATAACTGGGCCCCATCCCTCCTCTCATTCTTCCTCTCATCCCTCTCTTTCTACCGCTCCAGTGTTATCTTTCACTGAACTCAGGACAGGACTAGAAAGGGGTTTTGGACACTGTCGTTTTGTGTGTGTCATGACGGCTTTGTAGATGCTTTTTAACTAATGATACAGTATATGTTTATAACTGATAGCATAGGTGCTACATACTGTACGTATTTGATCTAGTATGGCTGGTAGTGTTATAAAGCAGAGCATGGAGGACCTCACTGGGCGCAGTAGATTATAGCATCGATGACTGTTTCTAACTTCCTTCATTTCCTCTAGAAAATAGAAGAGTCTGATTCAGACAGTCAGGAGGATACTGTACTGAGCTCAATGAGGATTAGCTGATGAAACTAAAGCTATATAAACTCTACCAGTAGGGCCTACCATAGTCTCAATTTCTTTCAGTCTGTAGCTTTATTAGGGACATAATTACAAAAAAAAGGATGATTTGATTGATTGATTTAAACATAGCTAATATAACTCCTGTTAGCTAAATTAAAGGCAGCGTTTAGCCATGAAAACGGACATTAATAATTCTCCCAGGGAGGCTTTTTTTTATACCAGTACTAATCAAGTGGCCAGCCCTCAACCCTCCTGACAGCCAATTAAAAAAAAACCTGGCAGGCGTTCATTATTAGCAAATGCAAACCTCAGACCGCAAACCTTCAGATTCCGCTGTCATGTTACTGTACTTTATGCACTGTACTACGTGGTACTATTTCCTCCTTTCTTTCGCTCTTCTCTCCTGCACCAGCTACTAATAAGACATGGTAGCTTTAAGACATGGTACAGTACTCTCTACTCTCCTGCTATACACCAGATAGGATTAGTATATGCTCATTTGAAATCACATTTAGTTTTGTTTACTCTATCTGATAAGACTCAATATTCACATTACACAATGCTCAAAGGATTTTAAACCCTGCCAAAAATATGCCCAAGAGTCCATTCAGATTTAGTTCTCTTCTGTCCCAGGTCATTTCTGACAAACGAAGGGAAGGACCCACCACGACCACCAGAACATGTTGAGTACTGTACATATTTGACACTACACTCTTAGAAAATAGGGTCCAAAGGAGTTAGAAAAAAAGGTGTTATCTAGAACCTGAAAAGGTTATTCGGCTGTCCCCATAGGAGAACCCTTTAAAAAACACTTTTTTGGTCCAGGTAGGATCCTTTCGGTTTCAGGTAGAACCCTTTTGGGTTCCATGTAGGACCTTTTCCAGAGAAGGTTCTATATGGAACCCAAAAGGTTTCTATATGGAACCAAAAAGGGTTCTCCCTGGAACCAAAAAGGGTTCTCCTATGGGGACAGCCAAAGAACCCTTTTGGAACCCGTTTCTGTATCTCTTAATGAAGTGTATCTGTTAAGGAAGCCACTTGAAGGGGAAATGTGCATTTCTCCTAAAGTCCAATCATCATCAAGTCATATAGGGAAAGAGATGGTGCTTGACAAAACCACAGTGCCTACTACAGCATAAAGCAGTGTAGACCGTCAGGAATAAGTACAGCACAGTGGGTCGCAAGTGGGTCAACTCGTTCTCTTATCATAATAGCAAGGTGGATGTCGCTAGCAACCGTGTCTCTATTATTCACCTATTTATTTTGATTGGTTTTGAAGTTGAAGAATAAAAAGGGAACACCTAAGTAACAGGAAATTATTGGCTTACAAATGACCAGGAACCAATCAGTAATCAGTGTTCGGTTTAGTGTTGCTGCAACCAATCAGTGTTCAGTTTTAACTTGGTGTGTCTGCATCCAGAAACACTGGTTCAGTTATAATAAAACCAAAATAGCCAGGACACACCCCTACTCTTACGATAAGTGCCATGGGATCTTTAGTGACCACAGAGTGTCAGGACACCCGTTTAACGTCCCATCCAAAAGACAGCATCTTATGCAGGGCAATGTCCCCAATCACTGCCCTGGGGCATTGGTATATATATATTTTTAACATCAGCGGAAAGACCACTTCCAGCAGCATCTGGTCTCCCACCCAGGGACCAACCAAGACCAACCCTGCTTAGATTCAGAGGTAAGCCAGCAGTGCAATACAGGGTGGTATGCTGCTGAGGACTGTCAAAGTTATATGGTAGCTCATTTTTCCTCTGCAATGACAGTTCTATATAACAGTAATTCCCACATTCAATACTCCATTTATCTCTTTATACCCCCACCTCTCTCTCTCTCTCTCTCTCTCTCTCTCTCTCTCTCTCTCTCTCTCTCTCTCTCTCTCTCTCTCTCTCTCTCTCTCCATTGAAATTGGAATTCCGCTGCTGATGTGGCCACTTTTTGAAACCCGTCTCATTTTGAATCGCAGACCTTCATTTCTTCATTAGACCAATCAATAATTGGAAACTGTGGGGAATCAGTGGCGAGGCGAGTGAGAGGGAGAATGATTCATGTCAAGGCATTTCTTAATTCAACCCAGAGGTCAGTGAAGAGCAGATGTCACCTAGGTTTTGGACAAACAAATGGATGTGTTTCAAGCCTTCTTGACAGGCAGGGCCCCTCATGATCAAACGACATCATTAACATTTCAATCTGCCACCTGGAAGATAACACAGCAGCCATTTTGAGACAGGCCAGTTAAATGTCTGGGGGAGTCAGTAATGTTGGTGATTCTTCACATTTGATCTGAATCTGGCTAGTGGTTTAATCTGTAAACTGTACTGACCCTATGTGAGTGTACTCTTAATGAATGAATGTAACTTATTTTAGTGTAACTTGTTTTTCTATCTGATAGTTAGTATCCGCGGGTCTACATGTTTTTCTATCAGGTCAACTGGTTGGTCAGGACAAACTCTTGGCCTTGTGTATAACGATCTCTTTTGTTCTCAACCCAAGAAAAATGATTGAATGTGCATCTGAAGAGGTACTTGAAGCTGACCAGAATTTCCGTCCAGAACACACACATATTATTGCCTGATGACCCAAGCAGGACCTCGCTTGGTGTATCCTTCCACCACCACAGCTGCTTTAAATATAGACCCCCTGTTAATGGGAGGGAAAGAGAGCGTATTGCTCCCCGGGTGTTGACAGTGGGTGTAAATGAGTTATAGAGCCATTTCCCTCAGACACACCAGATCACTGGCAGGTAATTGTGAGGATGGAGAGGAGAGGAAAAGCATCACAAAAGGCAGAGGGAGAGAGAGAGAGAGAGAGCTAAAGAAAAGGGTGACTTGCCTGATGCAGTGTAAACCACACACACACACGGACGTACAGAGCCTTCAGAAAGTATTCACACCCCTTGACTTATTCTACATGTTGTTTTGGTCCAGGCTGAATTTAAAATAGATTCAACTATACCCTATAATGTCAAAACAGAATTATGTTTTTAGACATTTTTACAAATTAATAAAACATGAAAACCTGAAATGTCTTTAGTCGATATTCAACTCCTTTGTTATGGCAAGCCTAAATAAGTTCAGGAGTAAACATTTGCTTAATAACAAGTCACATAATAAGTTGCATGGACTCACTGTGTGCAATAATAGTGTTTAATATGATTTTTTGATGACTCCCTCATCTTTGTACCCCACACATACAATTATCTGTAAGGTCCCTCACTCGAGCAGTGAATTTCAAACACTGTCTCAACCACAAAGACCAGGGAGTTTTTTTCCCCCCCGTTTAGAATTCAGGCTGTAACACAACAAAATGTGGATTAAGTCAAGGGGTAGGAATACCTTCTGAAGGCACTCCTCCGCTTCAAGCCCTGCTCTGTGAGTAATATAACAAACATTTCACCCACGCCTCCATCTTTTCAATGTAATCATGTCTCTGTGTGCTTGAGTGTGTCTGTGCGTGCATGTGTGTGTGTGTGTGTGTGTGCACAAAAAGGAGTGTGTGTGTGTGTGTGTGTGGGGGGGGGGGGGGTCAGATACGATGTGAGAGGTTTATTGATGTGTACAATTATGGCTGGGGCATGGATGTAGGCTGTGAGCCATACAGAGAAGGGACAGTGTGTTACTAGTGCCTCAGAGCCACAATGGACAACCAGTGGTGACAGAATCATAGCTAGGGACATGCATCTTTATCAGTGCCTCAGAGCCACAATGGACGACCTGTGATAACAGAATCATAGCTCCTACAATTACCCCAGTTGAACAACAGGGATATCTGCAGGGCTCCCACCCCTCTCTCCGCATCCCCTGGCTGAACAATATACCCCTGAGAACTATGATCAAACAATGGGACATATTATAATAACAGTGGGTAGTATTTGTGCCCCTCCATCCATTCTCTGCTTTATGAAGTTAAAGCATGTAAACATACAGATACAATATAGACAGAGACAAATCTATGCATACTGCGCTCTCTCTCAGACTTGGACCCGATCTGTGAATGGAAAATACATGTTGTTATGAAGAAATGTACATAGAATTCCTGCCCCAAAGCCTTTTCTCATACCACTCGTGGTGTTGCACAATTGAACTGTATCTCGTACTGTTAGCTGGAGATATCTACTTGATGTGTTGTCATTTTAAGAAAAGGGATGGAAAGGGACTGGAAAGCCCATGTTAGGTCTTGTGTCTAATCAATCACACGTTGGGCAGCTGCCTTCTAGCTATTTCCACGGGTAGGAGATTAATACCATGGTTGAATGATTGACCAATGCTAATTCAATTAACTTTTTCAATCTGAATTAAATCTATTCAGAAGCCCCAATTTGCCTGCTTACTTGCTTTAGTTAAAAGTGGAGTGAGTAAAGAAGGACAAAGAAGGATTGCTCTAGGCTCTTGTCACAGACAAATACAATGTAGCAGTCCTCATCAGTTAGCCATATATCTAGTTTGTAGATTCCTTGTTTTATGCTCATTGCATTTTACCGATTTTACATCCTCTGTTCTGTTTGGGTTTTAAAGTGATTGCAATCAGAAATCAAATGTATTATTCCTCAGTTGCTTTGTCCCAGCAGCCAGACTGTCTGCTGAAGAATCTGGATTTAAATTCTACCTTCCTCGCAGTTCTAAAGTCTACAGCAACATTACAACATTAGATACAGTCCAGTTCTGTGACTGACAGACAGAAAACACCAGGAGAATCTTCAAAAGGTCCGCTATTTGATCCATGTATGGAAACTTGACCTCCGATTAGCCATGATAGATGGGGTCGTCTGAGTGTTTCACCAGACAGACACAGAAACAGACCAAGAAATGGACCACGGTGCATTGCTGTCCTGTCTGTCCTCATTGTTATCAATCCACATACAGACAGACATTAACTATCCAGATCCCATGAAGATCAGATCAGCTACAGTCAGACCCTGGCTGTATCTCAGTTTGCCTGTTCTCGATTCCTCACATCCTATCTCCTTGCCTCCTCTGAACCGTATTGGAGTAGACGGTCCAAGGTCCCTCCCCTCAGACCTTCTTTTCCAATGCATTTTGAGAAGGAGATGAGGAGAGGAGGAGAGGATGTGAGGAATAAAGGAAGTAGGAATTGAGAAAGAACCTCTGACCTGACATTCCTCTTGAATAACAGCAGCAGCCCCATATGGACATCAAACCCCAGAATAATCTCAGAATAATCCATCAATATGTCCATCAATAGGCTGTATTCATTACCAGGCTTTAAGGATCAACCCCGCTGTTTGTATTGCACCCTGGCTGTGTCCCAAATGGCACCTGACTCCCTACATTGTGCACTACTTTTGACCAAGGCTCAAAAGTAGGAGCTTGTGATTATTATTTTTTTAAGCCTTATGACTACTTAGTCGTGTTAATTAGATTGTGGACTTCAGGTGTGAGGATTTGGTGCTTGTTGTCTTCTGAAATAAATTAACTTGGGGATGTGTTTGAGGTTAGCGTGATAGAGCAGAGACAAGTGGTGGAAAAGTGTGAGGCGATGTCTGGCTACAGTATGTTTTATTCACCACGTACCTCAGCTCCTTTCTTTTCTCTCCCTCTCTCTTTCTCTATCGCTCTCTTCCACTCTCTCTCTCGCTCTCTCTCTTTCTCTATCACTCTCTTCCACTCCCTCTCTCTCTCTTTCTCTATCACTCTCTTCCACTCTCTCTCTCTCTCTTTCTCTATCACTCTCTTCCACTCTCTCTCTCTCTCTCTCTCTCTCTCTCTCTCTCTTTCTCTATCACTTTCTTCCACTCTCTCTATTTTCTCTCTTTCTCTATCACTCTCTTCCACTCTCTCTATTTTCTCTCTTTCTCTCCCCCTCTTTCTCTCCCTCCCCCCTATCTCTCCCCCCCTTCTTCCCTCCCCCCCTCTCTCTCTCCACCCCCTCTCCCCCCCCCCTCTCTCCCCCTCTCTTTCTCTCTCTCTCTCTCTCTTCCCTCTCCCTCCCCTCTTCCCTCCCTGTCTGGGTGTGCCATATTTTTATTTGTGTTGTTCTGGTGGAGGTTGAGTGCTGTGCTGCTGAACGCCCAGCCAGCCTCACATTCCCCTCACGTCATCACTCTAATGCAATCAAGGCCAACCACCTGCCCCTGCTCCCACCTCCACTTAACAACAGGCCCTTTGTCTCAGCAGACGCACAAAGAAACAGGGCCCTGTGCCCTAACACTTGGACTCCATTTATATTTAGACAGCACCCAACAGGTTTGTACCGGCTTTGTGTGTGTATGTGGGAAGGAGAGGTGTGTGTGTGTTCAAGTAGGGGGGAAAAGGGATGGATGGATGGATGGATGGATAGGGGGGTTGGTATATACTAGGAGGGGGCTGTTCAATAATGGTGACAGGGTAGTGACATTAGATGGCTTAGAGACTTAAAGGAGTAGTTTAATATTTTACAACTTGATGTTACATGGTTCCTCATCCTGAAAGTAGTCTATAGACCAGGAAAAAACATAATCTATGGTTGAGTTGTCTTTATACAGCCATTACAAACATCAGCTAACTTTAGCCACCGCCAGCTAAACATCTATGGAAGTGATGGGGGCATGTGAGCATGTTTAGAAAAAATCATGTCCAAATCACCTGAAATCAACTCCATATTTGGTTTGATGTTATGTAAAGGTGATTTGGCCATTTAAAAAAAAAAACATGCTCAAAAGCCCCCACTACTTCCATAGATTATTAGCTAGCAGTGGCTAAAGTTAGCTGAAGTTTGGAATGGCTGTTTGAAGAAAACTGAACCATGGATTACAGTTTCTCCTGGTCCACAGACTACTTTCAGGGTGACATCAAGTTGTAAAATAGTGAACTAGTCCTTTATGTCCTATGGGAAATAAGAGCAGACTGGCTCTGTGGAATGCAGAGAGAGATCAATATGCTCTTTGAATTGCAAAACACAGATAATGCTGCTTAGATATCAGCCATCTACAAGACAAAATGTCAGTCGCCTGCCGCTGCAGTACATTTCACATCACTGGCAATTACATTTGAAGGGTTTACATGTATCATATTTGACCCACATAAACCATACTCTCTAATAGTTAAATGTTCAGACACATCACTAAACATACAATCAAATACCTTACCTCGTAAAATAAGTGTGAGGCACAGATTTAACAGCAGGTCAGCAGTAACATGGTTCACATCTTTCTAGCATGACATAATAAACAAATGATCTTAGCCGGAATAGTTTCAATTCACCATACAATGTTGCCTTTTCTGCATTTACAGAGCTAACACCATTTCTTAAAAACGATTTTGGCTCACTGATCACTGAGAGAACGCAAATGGGCTCGGAGGTGAGACTTTGTTGTAATATTCCATGACACCTGATAAGGAAAAGGAGGAGAAAGAACTGCTCTCTCTCGCTCTCTCTCTCTACGTGTTTGTTCAATAAAGCTTGTGTTCGGGGAAAAACAGCAGCAATCTCTGTCAGTTTAGCCTGAGGGAAAGTACCGTGGTGTTGAAGCTATACCACCTAAAGGTCAGTCCATTCTGAGTCGGATGAAAACTATCTTTTCTGGTAACAGTCAGTGCCATTCAGATGGAGCTATCATCATCTTATAAAGTACAACGCCGTGGCAGGGGGGGCGGCCCAGGAGGATTTGGTATATTGGATATTGAGATCAGTGTCAACACATCGGTTTGACCTGTCATAGGAATGAATGTAGATAGGGATATCACTGGGAATCAGTTGCCAACCTGTGTTTTCCCCCCAATGTTCCCACTCTGTCTCTTATCTCTCCTCTTTTGTTCTTTATTTCTTTCCTCCCTCGTTCCTCTCATTCCCTCTCTCTCCCCCTCTCTCTCTTTCTCTCTCTGTCTCTAACCCCCCCCCTCTCTCTCTCATTTCATTCCTCCAGTACACTGTGTCATTGTGGGGAGCGATAACAGATCTGAGGTCAGTGTTAAATGGATCCCCGCCTAATACTGACCTATTACTGACTGAATGAGTCAGAAAGTCCCCTTCACACACACGCAGTGCTGTAATTGAGGTTGTAAAGTGAGACAGGTCAACATGTTGTTCCATTTCAGTCGGTCGATTGGTATAACATAGGGGAGTCAACGACCAATCCTATTCACCTGAAGCGAACAGAAATCACACCCAATGGGCCAATGGATGTCGAGCCCGCCCTCAGAAGCCTCGCCTTCCTGGCTATGATACCGGGGATCGGATCCATTTCCTCAATTCTTCACTCTTCAACTCGCATGAAGGAAAAACATGCCACGCAATTCACAAACTTTTCAAGCACAGAAAGGCTACGAGATTCAGCTTTGACTTAGGTGTCTGTTAGTGGGGAGAGAGTACTTGTCCCCCTAGATGTTGTGAGTTTTCGGTCTTGGAATCGGTTTTTGTGTTTGCGAAAAGCTACTTTCTGCTCTGCTTGTGTAGCCAGTGCTTCCTTGCTTGGGTAAGATGGCCAGTCGTAGCAGTAAGTTCAAAAAGGCTAACTAGCCAAGTTGGAACCTCCAACTGTGCCCCGGGGTTAGAGTTTCATTTCACAATGAAAATGAAAAATACTCACAAGTGCTGTCCTTCTGCCAGGGGTGGAAACCCGCTCAGGAGGCCTTGGTTCGGACCAGTTTGTGTGACCATTGTCTTCGGCTCGGTTCAACTTCCGTAGTCGGGCTGACTTTGTGAGGAGCGTCATCCCAGCTGAGATGGCTCATTCCGGTTCCTCTGGCAGTATTCAGAGTCCGGATTCCATTTTGTACCGTCAAAACTATGGTTATATGTAGAAACCAGACAGCATAGTTTAAATTAAGCATCTAAAATTGATAGGTCAATATATCCCTAAGCAACCAGGAGAGAGTGAGGGGTCAGTTATATACACTACATGACCAAAGGTATGTGGACACCTGCTTGTCGAACATCTCATTCCCCAATGATGGGCATTAATATGGAGTTAATATGCTGCTATACTTTCTTTCATTCAACCACAAGAGCATTAGTGAGGTCGGGCACTGATGTTGGTCGATTAGGCCGGGCTCGCAGTCGGCATTCCAATTCATCCCAAAGATGTTTGATGGGGTTGAGGTCAGGGCTCTGTGCAGGCCAGTCAAGTTCTTCCACATCAATCTCGACAAACCATTTCTGTATGGACCTTGCTTTGTGTTATGGGGGCATTGTCAAGCCGAAACAGGAAAGGGCCTTCCCCAATTTGTTTCCACAAAGTTCGGAAGGACAGAATCGTCTAAAATGTCATTGTATGCTGTAGTGTTAAGATTTCCCTTCACTGGACACGTAGATGAGCAGGACAGCAAAATGGGCCTTCTGGAAACAATGTTGCAAACTTTAGAAGATGAACTGGACCAGCAAGAAAACAGAATGAGATGAAACAACATGAAAATATTGTACCTACCGGAAGACAAGGAAAAAGGAGACCTTTCCAGCTACTTGATCAAGCAAATATCGGAGGAGCTTGGCATGAATGTATCACCGGAGGAGCTGGAGCGATGCCATCTGATCATCGTGAAACAGACAAAAGTTAAATACCTTTGCATGGTAATCTTTAAGCTGTGGAACTATCAGACCAGTCAACATTCTGGAGGCACATGGGGAAAGGAGATTAAAATCCATGGCTAGTCCATTCGATTCCTCCAGGATGTGTCTGCTAAACTGAGGAAAAAACATAAGCAATTCATTCCGATCAGAGTCACTGTAGGAAAAAGGAATCAAGTCTCAACTCCGATTACCGGCAGTGCTGTGGGTATGAAAAGGAACACAGAGGAGGAGACCCAAGCGCCAATGAAGCCCTAAACTCTTTTTTGGTTACTACATGATTCCATATGTGTTATTTCATAGTTTTGATATCTCCACTATTATTCTACAATGTAGAAAATAGTAAAAATAAAGAAAAACCCTTGAATGAGTAGGTGTGTCCAAACTTTTGAGTGATACTGTATATAAAAATATAAAATATTGAATTTGGCCTTTACTACTATATCCCATAGAAACGCAATGAATAACACATTCATAAATGGCAAAACAGACCGTCCAAAAAATATATCATAAGGAATTTTTGTTTTTTGGACACATATTTAACCCCTTCTTTTTTTTTGGCACAAAACTACCTCCAACTTTCCATTCATTTTTTAAACCATACTGGTTACCATCAAACGAGTCCCGTGACACTTGTGGGGGTCGTAGAGCAAAACAGAGAACACCATTGTGTTTGCGAGAATCTCCCCTTCCCATAGGGGGGGGGGGGGGGGGGGGGGTCAAACGGTTCGGACGCTACAGACAAAAGGTCGGGTGTGTCAATAGTCTAAAGGAGTGTATTTAATGAACCCTATTCTAAACACAAAGCCTCTACGATGATCCAAAGAGTCCCAGTCTTAGCTATAATAAGCTGCTATGCTATTGCAAAACACTTATTCAGCCTAGTCTGAATAGCCTAGCTATCAATTTCCCCCCCTCTTCCTCCTCCCTTCCACTTTCTCTCCCTTCCTTCTCTCCCTGGTTCCCTACCCCTCCTTGTGTTTATTTATCAATTCTGTTTTGGCAGCTGGCTGCACCTAGTCTCCACACCTTTATTGTCACAGCCAAATAAAACTGCCTCAACAGGATTTGAGCATTTGGTCCATAAGGATAGGCTATTAGCTGGACAAAAAGTAAGCTACATTAAGAGTGCAATACTGTTAATATAATAGTACGTTAATGTGGATTTTCAGTGAATTTATATAAATCACGAACTTCATCTGCAGGACAATTCTCGGCAACAAAAGAGTGATCAAATGCAGATCCTACACCTGTATGTATGGGGTCATATGGAGCATAGGGAGGGAGAAGAGAGGCATGTTTGTGTCATATTCTGTGTGTATGTAGAGTTTATTTTGGAGTGTGGGCCTCTCCAGGAATAGGTCTCGAATAGACCCCCTCTACCTCGTCCTGGCCTAAAGCCAAATAACAGTGCTTTTTTGTTGTTGTTATTTTGACTTCCAGTGTTCTAAATATACTGTAGGTCTGGGCAGAGAACTGATCCTGTGTCGTTGCTTTGTGGAGTCGCTGATCTGATCTTATTTTACCTCAGAAAAGCAAAGGAGTGAGAGTGTAATAACATCACAGATGTTAGGATCAATGGTATTCATTCTTTAAAACACATTTAATTATACAATCAACCTTTTCCAACAGTGATTGATATTATCAGTGGACCCTAATCAAAGTATAGTCTTTGCTGACTTTCCAGTAAAATCTTATCATGTGTCAAGTCATTTAGAACCACTTTTGGTGCACTTTATAAAGGCTGTTTTTAGATGCTCTCGAACAAAATCAACACAGACAAAATCAAATCAAATTTTAATTGTCACCTGTTTCGTAAACAGAAGGTGTAGACTAACAGTGAAATGCTTACTTATGGGTCCTTTTCCAACAATGCAAAGATAAAGAATAAAATAAAAAATAGAAATAGTGGCATGAGGAACAAATACACAGTGAATAACGATAACGAGCAAAAATAACATAGCTATATACAGGGAGTATAAGTACCGAGTTTATGTGCAGGGGTACGAGGTAATTGAGGTAGCTATGTGTATATATAGACAGGGGTAAAGTGACGAGGCAACAGGATAGACGATAGACAGTAGCAGCTGTGTGTGTGTGTGGATGTGGGTGTATGGCGTCAGTATGCATGTGTGTGCATGTTATGTGTGTTTAGGCATATGTAGTGTGTGTGTGTGTGTGTGTGTGTGTGTGTGTGTGCGTGTGTGTGTGTGTGTGTGTGTGTGTGTGTGTGTGTGTGTGTGTGTGTGTGTGTGTGTGTGTGTTTGAGTGTGTTGGGGTGTCAGAGTAAGTATGTGTGAGTATGTTGGTAGTGTCAGTGCAAGAGAGTTAGTGGAAAAAAGGGTCAAGTCTGGGTAGCCATTTGATTAGTTATTTAGCAGTCTTGTTTAGCAGTCTTATGGCTTGGGCGTAGAAGCTGTTCAGGGTCCTGTTGGTTCCAACTTGGTGCACTGGTACCGCTTGCCATGTGGTAGCAGAGAGAACAGTCTGTGGCTTAGGTGGCTGGAGTCTTTGTCAATTTTGTGTGCCTTCCTCTGACACCGCCTGGTATAGAGGTCCTGGATGGCAGGGAGCTCGGCCACAGTCATGTACTGGGCTGTACTCACCACACTCTGTAGCGCCTTGCAGTTGCTGTACCAAGCGGTGATGCAGCCAGTTAAGATGCTCTCAATGGTGCAGCTGTAGAACTTTTTGAGGATCTGAGGGCCCATAACAAATATTTCAGCCTCTCGAGGGGGAAGAGGCACTGCCGTTCCCTCTTCCCAACTGTGTGGGTGTGTGTGGACCATGTAAATTCCTTAGTGATGTGGACAACGAGGAACTTGAAGCTCTTGATGCTCTTGATGTTGATGGAGCGTGCTCACCAATCCGTTTACTGTAGTCCACGATCAGCTCCTTTGTCTTGCTGACGTTGAGGGAGAGGTTGTTGTCCTTGCATGCCACTGCCATGTCCCTGGCCTCCTCCTTACAGGCTGCCTAATCGTCGTCGGTGATCAGTCCCACCACTGCTGTGTTGTCAGCACATGATGTCGGAGTTGTGTATGGCCACAAAGTCATGGGTGAACAGGAGGTCAACGTGGCAGATTGTTGCTACTCTCAACGCCTGGGGGCGGCCCATCAGGAAGTCCAGGATCCAGTTGCAGAGAAAGGTGTTCAGTCCCAGGGTCCTGAGCTTGGTGATGAGCTTGGAGGGGACTATGGTATTGAATACTGTACTGTAGTCAATGAACAGCATTCTTACATAGGCAATCATTTTGTCCATGTGGGTGAGGGCAGTGTGGAGCGCAATAAAGATTGCGCTTTCTGTGGATCTGTTGGAGCGGTATGCAAACTGCTGTTGACCCACCGTGTCTGGGATGATGGTGTTGATGTGAGCCATTACCAGCCTTTCAAAGCATTCATGACTATGTACTGTATGTAAGTTCTATGGGGCGATAGTCATTTAGGCAGGTTACCTTGGCACAGGGGCTATGGTGGTCTGCTTGAAACAAGTTGGTATTACAGGGTTAGGGGTAGGTTGAACATTTCTGTGAAGAAACTTTCCAGCTGGTCAGCGCATGCTCTGAGTACGGGTCTTGGTATTCCATCTGGCCCCTCGGGCTTGCGAATTTTAACCTTTTAAAAGGTCTTAATCCCATCGGCTAAGGAGAGCATGATCACGCATTTGTCTGGAACAGCTGGTGCTCTCATGCATGGTTCAGTGTTGCTTGCCTCGAAGAGAGCATATAGCTCGCATGTAGCTCGTCTGGTAGGCTCATGTCACTGGGCAGCCCATGGCTGGGTTTCCCTTTGTAAACCGTGATAGTTTGCAAGCCCTGCCACATCCATTGAGTGTCAGAGCCGGCGTGGTAGGATTCCCTCTTAGTCCTGTATTGACTCTTTGCCTGTTTGATGGCTTGTCGGAGGTTGTAGCAGGATTTCTTAGAAGCATCTGGATAAGTGTCCTGCTCTTTAAAAGTGGCAGCTCTAGCCTTTAGCTCAGTGCATTTTTTGCCTGTAATCCATGGATTCTGGTTGGGGTATGTACTGTACATGTGACATGCTGGTAAAAATTTGTTAAAACGGATTTCACTTTCCCCGTATTAAAATCACTGGCCATGAGAAACGCAACCTCTGAATGTGCATTTTCTTGTTCGCTTATTATGGCCCTATACATCTCGTTGAGTGCGGTATTAGTGCAAGCATCGGTTTGTGACGGTAAATAGATAGCTATGAAAAATATTGATGAATTCTCTCTTGGTAAATAGTATGGTCTGCAGGTTATCATGATTAGCTCAGACTACCCATGAAAAATTGAGCATATTTATTATGTTGTGTGTGGAGGCCCTCATAAACATCCTTGTGATTAGAAAACATTTCTACCCTCAGTATTTATACTCCTTTCTGTTTATCAAACACATTTGTGAAAAGTGAAGAGTTAAATCACTGCTCCTTCATTGTAAATCAAAGAAGGATGACAGCAAAGCTAAAATAGAGACACACCAAATGCAGTTTTGGATGGGGCCCAAAAGTAATTAAGAGATAAAAGGAGTAGAGAAAGAGAGAGAGCGAGAACGAGAATGAAAGCGAGAAGCAGCAGGAGAGAGAGTGAGATAGAGAAAGGTGGAAAGAGAGTGAGGAGGAAAGTGAGAACAAGAGAGAGATGGAAATTGAGAGAGAAGAGAGAGAGAGTGGAAGAGAGAGACATATGAACGCATTAGGTTTGAGATTTGGCCAATACCCTTAACAGCATGATATATGAAGCCAGTCAGAGCAGCTATATCCTCTCTCATACACCCACCACCCTCCAGCGGGAATAGCTTCTTGGCTTCTTCAGGGCTCTACTAACTAACTACAGCATAGCTCACCTCAGGAGGCCCCCTGTCTCTACCACCACCCACTGTCCTCCCCCTTCTCCCCTTGCCATCCACTGTCCTCCCCCTTCTCCCTCTGCCCCCTTCGCCCATCTCCCCCATCCCATTTACCTGGCTGCTGACTGTGCATCTCATTTCTCTCCTCTCAGCTCCTCTCATTTCTCTCCCACTCAGAGACAGAAAGAGAGAGCAGTGCAGGTAGTATAGCACAGCTTGTTGCCAAGGGCCCTTCTTTATTACTCTAGCTGTCTGTCTGCCTGTCCTGCAGTGTCAACTTGACCAGCTCCCATCCTCATTGTCAGCCGCAAACCCAAAATGGCTGAATAAATGTATATACAGTTGAGAGATGGCAGGCGGTGCGGCACAGCTTGGCTTCACTTTAGTTAGATCATTTATTTGTTGAATGTTTGAAAAGGATGAAAGGTCAGGGTGACAAAATAAAAGTGGTGTTCGTCAGTCATGTCATACACTGTATCCATGAGCCTTCCTTCAGCCATGTTGCGGTAAGTGGTGATTAGAAGGCAGTTTTAGCATTCAACCAACCTACAGTAAATGGGACCACACAACTATGCCAAATGATACACAATTAACAAAACGTACAGTTATGACTATATAACTACTGTTCCCTGAAGGAGGGAACGAGGTATAACATACTATGGGGAGCCAACGACCAATCCTATTCACCTGAAGCAAACTGAAATCAAGTCCAACGGGCCAATGGATGCCGAGCCCACCCTCGGAGGCCTCGCCTTCTTGGCTATAATACCGGGGCTTGCATCCATTTCCTCAATTCAGTACCGCTCTTCAGCGAGCCCAAACCCCATGACGGTGTGAAGCCAAAATACTTTATACCTCATTCCCTTCTTCAGGGAACAGTAGTTATATTCATAACTGTATGCTCCCGTTGTCGGTCATTCGATATAACATACTATGGGGACGTACAATCATGCCCAAGCCGGCTCAGATGGTACCAAACTAGGAGGCTCACGGCAGCACAAGGGCTCCAGGCTTCTCTTACCCGAGAAGCCTGAACTGTCAGAGCCTCATGAGGCCTGAACTGTCAGAGCCCAGTCAGCAGCATACCACCCTGGCTTGCTTCTGAAGCTAAGCAGAGTTTGTCCTGGTCGGTCCTGCTGGAAGTGGTGTTGGAGGGCCAGTAGGAGACACTCTTTCCTCAAGTCTAGAAAAATATCCCAATGCCCCAGGGCAGTGATTGGCACTGCACTGTGTAGGGTGCCGTCTTTCGGATGGGACGTTAAATGGGTGTGCTGACTCTCTGTGGTCACTAAAGATCCCATGGCACTTATCATAAGAGTAGGGGTGTTAACCCCAGTGTCCTGGCTAAATTCCCAAGCTGTCCATTATACCATCACGGTCACCTAGTCATCCCCAGCATTCATCCCTTCTCCCCTGTAACTATTCCCCAGGTCGTTGCTGTAAATGAGAATGTGCTTGTATGGAGCAGCGCGTATTCCCTGTCTCACAGGGCGACTTATCTTCCCAGAACTCTCAACGTGGATGCGGATCTACTTTCCACCCCTCGGTCATGGCAGGGCCGAAGTAGTGTCTGAACTATGAAGTAATTCATGTTCTTAATTTTATCCTTTAAAAATAGACACGTAAAAACATTTTGGGGAGGGCCTCCCGGGTGGCGCAGTGGTTAAGGGCGCTGTACTGCAGCGCCAGCTGTGCCATCAGAGTCCTGGGTTTGCGCCCAGGCTCTGTCGTAACCGGCCGCGACCGGGAGGTCCGTGGGGCGATGCACAATTGGCCTAGCGTCGCCCGGGTTAGGGAGGGCTTGGTCGGTAGGGGTGTCCTTGTCTCATCGTGCACCAGCGACTCCTGTGGCGTGCAGTGTGCGCTAGCCAAGGTGGCCAGGTGCACGGTGTTTCCTCCGGCGCATTGGTGCGGCTGGCTTCCGGGTTGGATGTGCGCTGTGTTAAAGAAGCAGCGGCTTGGTTGGTTGTGTATCGGAGGACGCATGACTTTCAACCTTCGTCTCTCCCGAGCCCGTACGGGAGTTGTAGCGATGAGACAAGATAGTAGCTACTACACAATTGGATACTACGAAATTGGGGAGAAAAAAAGGGGGGTAAAATTCAAAATAAAAAAATATATATATATATTTTGGGGATAGTATGCATAGTTTCATTATGTACCCATTGTTCCTCTTTAGTTCCTCTTTAGCGCCAAACCCACTGGCTCCAGGTCATCTATAAGTCGTTACTAGGTAAAGCCCCGCCTTATCTCAGCTCACTGGTAACCATAGCAGCACCCACCAGCAGCACGCGCTCCAGCAAGTATATTTCACTGGTCACCCCCAAAGCATATTCCTCTTCGGCCGCCTTTCCTTCCAGTTCTCTGCTGCCAATGACTGGAACGAACTGCAAAAATCACTGAAGCTGGAGACTCATATCTCCCTCACTAGCTTTAAGCACCAGCTGTCAGAGCAGCTCACAGATCACTGCACCTGTACATAGCCAATCTGTAAATAGCCCATCCAACTACCTCATCACCATATTGTTATTTATTTTATTTATTTTGCTCCTTTGCACCCCAGTACCGCTACTTGCACACTCATCTGCTGCACATCTATCACCCCAGTGTTTAACTTGCCATATTGTAATAATTTCGCCACTATGGCCTATTTATTGCCTCACCCCCCCCCCCCCCCCCCCCCCTTATCCTACCTCATTTGCACACACTGTATATAGACTTTCTCTATTGTATTATTGACTGTATGTTTGTTTATTGTTGTTGTTTGTGTTGTCAGCGACCGGGAGGTCCGTGGGGCGATGCACAATTGGCCTAGCGTCGCCCGGGCTAGGGAGGGCTTGGTCGGTAGGGGTGTCCTTGTCTCATCGTGCACCAGCGACTCCTGTGGCGGGCTGGGCACAGTGTGCGCTAGTCAAGGTGGCCAGGTGCACGGTGTTTCCTCCGGCGCATTGGTGCGGCTGGCTTCCGGGTTGGATGTGCGCTGTGTTAAAGAAGCAGCGGCTTGGTTGGTTGTGTATCGGAGGACGCATGACTTTCAACCTTCGTCTCTCCCGAGCCCGTACGGGAGTTGTAGCGATGAGACAAGATAGTAGCTACTACACAATTGGATACTACGAAATTGGGGAGAAAAAAAGGGGGGTAAAATTCAAAAAAAAAATATATATATATATATTTTGGGGATAGTATGCATAGTTTCATTATGTACCCATTGTTCCTCTTTAGTTCCTCTTTAGCGCCAAACCCACTGGCTCCAGGTCATCTATAAGTCGTTACTAGGTAAAGCCCCGCCTTATCTCAGCTCACTGGTAACCATAGCAGCACCCACCAGCAGCACGCGCTCCAGCAAGTATATTTCACTGGTCACCCCCAAAGCATATTCCTCTTCGGCCGCCTTTCCTTCCAGTTCTCTGCTGCCAATGACTGGAACGAACTGCAAAAATCACTGAAGCTGGAGACTCATATCTCCCTCACTAGCTTTAAGCACCAGCTGTCAGAGCAGCTCACAGATCACTGCACCTGTACATAGCCAATCTGTAAATAGCCCATCCAACTACCTCATCACCATATTGTTATTTATTTTATTTATTTTGCTCCTTTGCACCCCAGTACCGCTACTTGCACACTCATCTGCTGCACATCTATCACCCCAGTGTTTAACTTGCCATATTGTAATAATTTCGCCACTATGGCCTATTTATTGCCTCACCCCCCCCCCCCCCCCCCCTTATCCTACCTCATTTGCACACACTGTATATAGACTTTCTCTATTGTATTATTGACTGTATGTTTGTTTATTGTTGTTGTTTGTGTTGTCCGCGACCGGGAGGTCCGTGGGGCGATGCACAATTGGCCTAGCGTCGCCCGGGTTAGGGAGGGCTTGGTCGGTAGGGGTGTCCTTGTCTCATCGTGCACCAGCGACTCCTGTGGCGGGCTGGGCGCAGTGTGCGCTAGCCAAGGTGGCCAGGTGCACGGTGTTTCCTCCGGCGCATTGGTGCGGCTGGCTTCCGGGTTGGATGTGCGCTGTGTTAAAGAAGCAGCGGCTTGGTTGGTTGTGTATCGGAGGACGCATGACTTTCAACCTTCGTCTCTCCCGAGCCCGTACGGGAGTTGTAGCGATGAGACAAGATAGTAGCTACTACACAATTGGATACTACGAAATTGGGGAGAAAAAAAGGGGGGTAAAATTCAAAATAAAAAAATATATATATATATTTTGGGGATAGTATGCATAGTTTCATTATGTACCCATTGTTCCTCTTTAGTTCCTCTTTAGCGCCAAACCCACTGGCTCCAGGTCATCTATAAGTCGTTACTAGGTAAAGCCCCGCCTTATCTCAGCTCACTGGTAACCATAGCAGCACCCACCAGCAGCACGCGCTCCAGCAAGTATATTTCACTGGTCACCCCCAAAGCATATTCCTCTTCGGCCGCCTTTCCTTCCAGTTCTCTGCTGCCAATGACTGGAACGAACTGCAAAAATCACTGAAGCTGGAGACTCATATCTCCCTCACTAGCTTTAAGCACCAGCTGTCAGAGCAGCTCACAGATCACTGCACCTGTACATAGCCAATCTGTAAATAGCCCATCCAACTACCTCATCACCATATTGTTATTTATTTTATTTATTTTGCTCCTTTGCACCCCAGTACCGCTACTTGCACACTCATCTGCTGCACATCTATCACCCCAGTGTTTAACTTGCCATATTGTAATAATTTCGCCACTATGGCCTATTTATTGCCTCACCCCCCCCCCCCCCCCCTTATCCTACCTCATTTGCACACACTGTATATAGACTTTCTCTATTGTATTATTGACTGTATGTTTGTTTATTGTTGTTGTTTGTGTTGTCAGCGACCGGGAGGTCCGTGGGGCGATGCACAATTGGCCTAGCGTCGCCCGGGTTAGGGAGGGCTTGGTCGGTAGGGGTGTCCTTGTCTCATCGTGCACCAGCGACTCCTGTGGCGGGCTGGGCACAGTGTGCGCTAGTCAAGGTGGCCAGGTGCACGGTGTTTCCTCCGGCGCATTGGTGCGGCTGGCTTCCGGGTTGGATGTGCGCTGTGTTAAAGAAGCAGCGGCTTGGTTGGTTGTGTATCGGAGGACGCATGACTTTCAACCTTCGTCTCTCCCGAGCCCGTACGGGAGTTGTAGCGATGAGACAAGATAGTAGCTACTACACAATTGGATACTACGAAATTGGGGAGAAAAAAAGGGGGGTAAAATTCAAAAAAAAAATATATATATATATATTTTGGGGATAGTATGCATAGTTTCATTATGTACCCATTGTTCCTCTTTAGTTCCTCTTTAGCGCCAAACCCACTGGCTCCAGGTCATCTATAAGTCGTTACTAGGTAAAGCCCCGCCTTATCTCAGCTCACTGGTAACCATAGCAGCACCCACCAGCAGCACGCGCTCCAGCAAGTATATTTCACTGGTCACCCCCAAAGCATATTCCTCTTCGGCCGCCTTTCCTTCCAGTTCTCTGCTGCCAATGACTGGAACGAACTGCAAAAATCACTGAAGCTGGAGACTCATATCTCCCTCACTAGCTTTAAGCACCAGCTGTCAGAGCAGCTCACAGATCACTGCACCTGTACATAGCCAATCTGTAAATAGCCCATCCAACTACCTCATCACCATATTGTTATTTATTTTATTTATTTTGCTCCTTTGCACCCCAGTACCGCTACTTGCACACTCATCTGCTGCACATCTATCACCCCAGTGTTTAACTTGCCATATTGTAATAATTTCGCCACTATGGCCTATTTATTGCCTCACCCCCCCCCCCCCCCCCTTATCCTACCTCATTTGCACACACTGTATATAGACTTTCTCTATTGTATTATTGACTGTATGTTTGTTTATTGTTGTTGTTTGTGTTGTCCGCGACCGGGAGGTCCGTGGGGCGATGCACAATTGGCCTAGCGTCGCCCGGGTTAGGGAGGGCTTGGTCGGTAGGGGTGTCCTTGTCTCATCGTGCACCAGCGACTCCTGTGGCGGGCTGGGCGCAGTGTGCGCTAGCCAAGGTGGCCAGGTGCACGGTGTTTCCTCCGGCGCATTGGTGCGGCTGGCTTCCGGGTTGGATGTGCGCTGTGTTAAAGAAGCAGCGGCTTGGTTGGTTGTGTATCGGAGGACGCATGACTTTCAACCTTCGTCTCTCCCGAGCCCGTACGGGAGTTGTAGCGATGAGACAAGATAGTAGCTACTACACAATTGGATACTACGAAATTGGGGAGAAAAAAAGGGGGGTAAAATTCAAAAAAAAAATATATATATATATATTTTGGGGATAGTATGCATAGTTTCATTATGTACCCATTGTTCCTCTTTAGTTCCTCTTTAGCGCCAAACCCACTGGCTCCAGGTCATCCATAAGTCGTTACTAGGTAAAGCCCCGCCTTATCTCAGCTCACTGGTAACCATAGCAGCACCCACCAGCAGCACGCGCTCCAGCAAGTATATTTCACTGGTCACCCCCAAAGCATATTCCTCTTCGGCCGCCTTTCCTTCCAGTTCTCTGCTGCCAATGACTGGAACGAACTGCAAAAATCACTGAAGCTGGAGACTCATATCTCCCTCACTAGCTTTAAGCACCAGCTGTCAGAGCAGCTCACAGATCACTGCACCTGTACATAGCCAATCTGTAAATAGCCCATCCAACTACCTCATCACCATATTGTTATTTATTTTATTTATTTTGCTCCTTTGCACCCCAGTACCGCTACTTGCACACTCATCTGCTGCACATCTATCACCCCAGTGTTTAACTTGCCATATTGTAATAATTTCGCCACTATGGCCTATTTATTGCCTCACCCCCCCCCCCCTCCCCCCTATCCTACCTCATTTGCACACACTGTATATAGACTTTCTCTATTGTATTATTGACTGTATGTTTGTTTATTGTTGTTGTTTGTGTCGCACTGCTTTGCTTTATCTTGGCCAGGTCGCAGTTGTAAACTAGTTTAACTGGTTAAATAAAGGTGAAATAAAAAATATATATAAATAAAAATGTAACTACAGTTGAAGTCGGAAGTTTACATACACTTAGGTTGGAGTCAAACTCGTTTTTCAACCACGCCACACTGTAGTTTTGGCAAGTCGGTTAGGACATCTACTTTGTGCACAACACAAGTAATTTTTCCAACAATTGTTTACAGACAGATTATTTCACTTATAATTCACTGTATCATAATTCCAGTAGGTCAGAAGTTTACATACACAAAGTTTACTGTGCCTTTGAACAGCTTAGAAAATTCCAGAAAATTATGTAATGGCTTTAGAAGCTTCTGATAGGCTGATTGACATCATTTGAGTCAATTGGAGGTGTACCTGTGAATGTATTTCAAGGCCTACCTTCAAACCCAGTGCTTCTTTGCTTGACATCATGGGAAAATCAGCCAAGACCTCAGCCAAGTGCAAATCAATCCCAGAATAACAGCAAAGTACCGTTTGAAGATGGAAACAGGTACAAAAGTATTTATATACACAGTAAAATGAGTCCTATATCGACCTAACCTGAAAGGCCACTCAGCAAGGAAGAAGCCACTGCTCCAAAACCACCATAAAAAAAGCCAGACTACGGTTTGCAACTGCACAAGGGGACAAAGATTGTACATTTTGGAGAAATGTCCTCTAGTCTGAAGAAACAAAAATAAATCTGTTTGGCCATAATGACCATTGTTGTGACCATGTAATGACCATGTTTGGAGGAAAAAGGGGGACGCTTGCAAGCCAAAGAACACCATCCCAACCATGAAGCATGGGGGTGGCAGCATCATGTTGTGGGGGTGTTTTGCTGCAGGAGGGACTGGTGCACTTCATAAAATAGATGGCATCATGAGGGAGGAAAATTATGTGGATATATTGAAGCAACATCTCAAGACATCAGTCAGGAAGTTAAAGTTTGGTTGCAAATGGGTCTTCCAAATGGACAATGACCCCAAGCATACTTCCAAAGTTGTGGCAAAATGGCTTAAGGATAACAAAGCCAAGGTATTGGAGTGGCCATCACAAAGCCCTGACCTCAATCCTATAGAATATTTGTGGGCAGAATCTAAAAAACGTGCGAGCAAGGAGGCCTACAAACCCGACTCAGTTACACCAGCTCTGTCAGGAAGAACGGGCCAAAATTCACACAAATTATTGTGGGAAGCTTGTGGAAGGTTACCCGAAATGTTTGACCCAAGTTAAACAATTTAAAGGCAATGCTGCCAAATACTAATTGAGTGTATGTAAACTTCCGACACACTGGGAATGTGTAAAAGCTCAAATAAATAATTCCCTCTACTATTATTCTGACATTTCACATTCTTAAAATAAAGTGGTGATCCTAACTGACCTAAGACAGGGAATTTTTACTAGGATTAATTGTCAGGAATTGTGAAAAACTGAGTTTAAATGTATTTGGCTAAGGTGTATGTAAACTTCCGACTTCAACTGTATATGTTGCAAGATAAGGCTTGATAACTCTGGAATGTTTAAACCCCTCTCAGACTTAGGAAGATGTATAACTTTCCTTTTTATTCTATGAATTGTATTTGCCCATAAAAAGTCTGTTAAGATCAAGTATACTTTTTAAAAGAATGTCTTCTGTGGGGTAATTGGTATTACCGATTGATATTACTTTGGGAGCCATGCCATTCTGAAGAGGTTTATTCTACCTGTAAGATTTATGGGAAGATTTTTCCATTTAATTAGATCTGCTTTCAGATCTGCTGATTTAAAGCAGAGGAAGGGAGCTTAAAGGGACTAAATTCGGTCTCAATGACCAATTTCCAAGGGAGATAAACGAATGTCGTAAGAGACAGTATCCGGTACAAAGACAACAAAGGATGGATGGTAGGCGTGCCTTTATCATTGTGGACAAACTCTTTATAGATGGACAGCTATTCCGAGACAGCTCTATAACACCGTGGCTGTACTAAATTCTACAGGGACTTCAGGTTACAAAAACAAAGAAGGTATGTGAACTGTTTAAAATATCTGAACACTATGAAGTGGATATGAACACACACGTACTGAACTACATGCTTGCTTACACATACGGACTTATACACACACACACACACACACCTGATCTCGATCTCTTTTCTCACTCTCTCTTTTCTCTCCTCTTCTCTCCCTCTCTCTATTGTCGAGAACTGTTTTATAAATTCATGTGTTTATTGTTTGTCTATCTTTTTTTATGTATTTGTCTACAAGTTTATATATGTTAACAACAAGCAAGGGGAAGATATCAAAATAGGGGCATTGGGGAATAATAACATATTGTACGGAATACATTTGTATTGTAGTGAAGCAGTCTCTAGAGTAATGCAAGGTCTCTTTCATGATCATGTGAAATGTCAATTGCTATGGAAATGCTGGGATGTCTTTTTCAATTATGTTAAAGGTAATTAGGATGCAACTATGATGGTGATATGATATGGATTACAATTATGAATATTAAGGCTATAAGCACTACATGTTACACACATAAACACTCAAACATGCAAATTATTATTTATTTGGACATCACAAATTATAGTCTTACTCTTATACAGACATCATACACACTCTCATTATATCATATCCAATATCATACACATCAACCTACTCAGATTTGTTACACACATAATTTGTCTCAATGTTCTAACATCTGTGGCATTGGCTCACATGCAAACGTATTAAAAAAATATTGCTAGAACCTATTTCTTGAATTCTAAATATCAGACATTTGAAAGCTCTAGTTTTAACCTTCTGATGGCAGTAACTTTACAAGCACTAATTATGGTCAAAATCATCAATAATAAAAAAGCAGTTTCTGGCTAAAGAAACAAGACAAAGAAGGGAAACTCATAAACTAATAGTACAGGTAGATAGCAATACAAATTATACTACAGAGATACAAAATAAGTTAGAGGAAAAACAAAAAGAACTTGAGGAACTTATTCAAGAACGATCTAATGTGATCTATTACAGAAATAAAGCAAACTGGATGGAATATGGACAAAAATGCACAAAATTCTTCCTGAATCTCCAATACAGGAACGCTAACAAAAATAATTTGCACAAACTCGTTACTGCAGACTGAGTCATCTATGATTCTCCGAATTATATATTAAAAGAGGAAGCTAATTATTTTAGGCAGATGCTCTCTTTTCCATCTCATCCTCTCCCACTGAATGAAGATTACGGTAAGGAATTCTTTCCAAATAATATAAAAAATGGAAAATTAACAAATGTACAGAAAGATCAGTGCAAAGGCCAAATTACAGAGGAATAACTTTTTGAGGCTATGAAATCCTTTCAGTATGGAAAACCCCAAGGCTTGATGGCATACCGGTAGAGGTGAATCAAGTATTTTTTGATATACGAAAAGCTCCATTGTTAGATTTTTTACCCCCTTTTTTCTCCCCAATTTCTTGGTATCCAATTGTTAGTAGCTACTATCTTGTCATCATCGCTACAACACCCGTACGGGCTCGGGAGAGACGAAGGTTGAAAGTCATGCGTCCTCCGATACACAACCCAACCAAGCCGCACTGCTTCTTAACACAGCGCGCATCCAACCCGGAAGCCACCCGAGTCTCTGGTGGCACAGCTGGTGCAGCAGTTCAGCGCCCTTAACCACTGCGCCACCCGGGAGGCCCCTGTCAGGTACTCAGCAGGAAAGTCTGATTTCTCTATTATTAAAACAAGCCCCAGATGGCAACCCGGTCTATCTAAATACTAGCAAAATGCATAGCACTCAGAATTAAAATGGTTTTTACCAGGTATTGTTCATCCTGATCAGACAGGTTTTTTACATGGACGATACATTGGAGATAATATACGACAACTACTAGAAATAATAGAACATCATGAAACATCTAAGAAGCCAGGAATGGTATTTATAGCGAATTTTGAAAAGGCATTTGATAAAGTAGGACTGGATTTTATTTATAAATGCCTGGATTTGTTCAATTTCGGTAATTCTCTTATGAAATGGGTAAAAAATAATGTATAGCAACCCCAGGTGTAAAATAGTAAATAACGGCTACTTCTCAGAGAGTTTTGAATTGTCAAAAGGAGTAACAAGGGTGTCTGCTGTCACCATATCTATTCGTTATGGCCATCGAAATGCTAGCTATTAAAATCAGATCCAATAACAACATTAGAGGATTAGAAATCCAAGTCTTAAAAACAAAGGTGTCCATGTATACCGATGACTCAAGTTTTATGTTAAGTCCGCAAGCTAGATCCCTGCAATGTCTCATTAAAGATCTAGATAACTTTTCTGTACTTTCTGGACTAAAACATAATTATGATAAGTGTACAATATTACGTATTGGATCCTTAAAAAATACAACTTTTACATTACCTTGCAGCTTACCTATAAAATGTGCTGATGGTGAAGTAGACATACTTGGTATTCATATCACAAAATATATAAATAAGCTCTCCACAATGAATTTCAATAGAAAACTTGTAAAAAAAGACAAGATCCTGCAACCACGGAGAGGTAAATACCTGTCTATTTATGGAAGAATTGCCCTTATTAACTCCTTAGTCATATCTCAGTTTACTCACTTACAGTGGGGCAAAAAAGTATTTAGTCAGCCACCAATTGTGAAAGTTCTCACACTTAAAAAGATGAGAGAGGCCTGTAATTTTCATCGTAGGTACACTTCAACTATGACAGACGAAAAGAGAAAAAAAAATCCCGAAAATCACATTGTAGGATTTTTTATGAATTTATTTGCAAATTATGGTGGAAAATAAGTATTTGTGTGGTCCACTTAAAGTATTGCTATAGATCATGAATTATTCTTTCTATTTTTCCTAATGCCATTATTTCATTTTTTCCACATTAATTTTATACCCTAAGATTGGGAGATTTCAATATTGGTCAGACACGTCAGGAGATCATCTGCAAATAAGTTTAGTTTATTTTCATGTTCACCAATACTGATATGTTTGGGTCCTGTCTAATTCTTTCTGCATGCGTTTTAGTTGCCAATGCAAACAGGAGGGGGGAGAGGGGACATCCCTCTCTTGTGCCCCTTTCTAAAGCAATTTAATCAGATACTGCTTTATTTGTGTGTATTTTTGCTTGATGACATTTATATATTATTTTTGTTACATTTATTCTTTCAGCTGGAAAGTTGAAAGCTTCCAAAAAGTTTTTAATAGAAAAGGCAAATCAAGATGGTCGAAAGCCTTTTCAGCATCAACAGCCATTATTTATAAATCTAGATTTAGTTTTGTATTATACTAAACTGAAACGTGTTCTTGTATTTGTTTGTGTTCTTGTATTTGTTTGTAAGTGTCTTTGTAAGTGTCTATGTTTAATACACCCTGTTTGATTGATATGTATCATGTCTGATCAGGCTTTTGCCATTCTATTGCTTATAAGCTTTGTTATTATTTTATTGTCACAATTTATTCAACTTATGGGTCTATAATCAATAGGGTACTCTCCAGATTTTCCAGGTTTTAATATAACTGAAATAACTGTTTGAGATATGGAACTAGGAAGTACTGAATTGAGTGACATATTGTCATTTGTTTAAATAGGGGCGCTGCTTTGTCCCAAAATGTTGAATAGACTTCTATGGGAAAGTGATCCATTCCTTGTGCTTTTTTTCACACAAATGTTTTTAAAACTTCTTGGTGACAGGGGTCAGTATTTTCACGTCCGGATGAAATGCATGCCCAAATTCAACTGCCTGCTACTCATCCCCAGAAGATAAGATATGCATAGTATTAGTAGATTTGGATAGAAAACACTCAGTTTCTAAAACTGTTTGAATCATGTCTGTCAGTATAACAGAACTTAATTAGCAGGAGAAACCCCGAGGACAAACCATTCAGATTTTGTTTTTTTGAGGTTACTCTCTTTTCAATGCGTTTTCATTGGGAATCCAGATTTTTAAGGGACCTTCTTGCAGTTCCTATCGCTTCCACTGGATGTCAACAGTCTTCAGTAATTGGTTGAGGTTTTTCCTTTGCGTAATGAAGAAGTACGGCCATCCAGAACGAGGGTAACTTGAAGTGTACTGTTAGATAGAGGCACATGACCAGAAAGCTAGCTACAAATTGTTTTCTTCCTGTATTGAACACAGATCATCCCATCTTCAATTTTATCGATTATTTACGTAAATAAATACCTAAAGTTGTATTACAAAAATACTTTGAAATGTTTTGGAAAAGTTTACAGGCAACTTTTGAGATATTTTATAGTCACGTTGCGCAAGTTGGAACCAGTGTTTTTCTGGATCAAATGCGCCAAATAAATGGACATTTTGGATATATATCGACGGAATTAATAGAACAAAAGGACCATTTGTGATGTTTATGGGACATATCGGAGTGCCAACAAAAGAAGCTCGTCAAAGGTAAGGCATGAATTCTATTTTTATTTCTGCGTTTTGTGTCGCACCTGCAGGGTTGAAATATGCTTTTCTCTCTTTGTTTACTATGGTACTATGGTGCTATCCTCAGATAATAGCATTGTTTGCTTTCGCCAAAAAGCCTTTTTGAAATCTGACATGTTGACTGGATTCACAACAAGTGTTGCTTTAATTTGTTATCTTGCATGTGTGATTTCATGAAAGTTTGATTTTTATAGTAATTTATTAGAATTTGGCACTGCATTTTCTCTGGCTTTTGAGAGGTTTTAACAATATCCCATATTTCATTTTGCGTGATCTCTGTTTTCAGTGATTTTTATTTTCTGCTGATAATTGCTTCAGGGTTGTTGAGTCCAAGAAGGCTATAGGATCCGTCCAACTGTTGTTTAAATATTGTCATTAATCACATTGTTATTTCTAATTACTGCATTTGTATCTTTTATCTTTTAAAATTATAGCTTGTTTAGCGTGTATTAGTTTTGTGAGAGCTGAAAGATATTTACCATGTTAATTTGCCATTAAGTAATAGGCTTTATTTGAGTTTAACTTGTAATTGTTGGCTCTCGTCAGAAGTGAAAGATCGTACTCCAGCTTCAGTTCAGATATGCTATTTTCTTTTTTACCTTGTAAAGATTTTTTTAATGGGCTTTTTCTTCAATAAATATGTCTAAATAATTTAGCTTTGATGAGTATGAGATTATCATCCCCTTAATGTACTGTACCCCTTAAAGGCATCCCAGATTATATCAGGGGTCGGGTTTTCCCTGTCCTCTATGTCATTTAGAAACTGTAAAGTTTTTTTTTTTAGTAACACTTTACTTGACACCCAGCGTCATAGCACGTTATAACATGGTCATAACCATGTCATATGTCATAACAGCTGACATAACTTTTCATAACCTATTATAATATGGTTATGGCACAGTCATGACACATATATTTAGACCTGTTGTGACATATATGTATTGTGTTATTTTACGGCTGGTTATGACACCTACTGTACATAAGTGTCAAAACCCACAAAATCTACCGCACAAGGCAAAACAATTAATTACACCATAGCCTATGTCAACAGTATGTTTATGTAATATTATATATATATTTCTTAATTGACCATATTAAATTGTAATTGCGCACACATTGATGTCAGACATGCACCTACCCCAATGCTCTGTTGCTGATGACTGGGATGAATGCAGGAGCAGATTTCAGGAGCAGGACAAGACACCCTCTTATTTGACTGATGACTGATATAAGGACATATACGTGATAGGACTATCTAGCTTATATGATTATGATGGTCATGATGCTTTTTGACAGTGTCATAAAGTGTAATGACACTGTGTGTCAAGTAAATTGTTGAATTTTTTTCTCATGTTCAATACATTTCAGGTCCAGAAGAAGCATTCTTTTCATTATCCAAATTCTGTCACTAAGTGTATTTTCTACTGGTGTAATTTTATTTTTTATTTATTTTACCTGGCAAGTCAGTTAAGAACAAATTATTATTTTCAATGACAGCCTAGGAACAGTCTTGTTCAGGGGGAGAATGATACACTTAGGTTGGAGTCTTTAAACTGGTTTTTCAACCACTCCACACATTTCTTGTTAACAAACTATAGTTTTGGCAAGTCGGTTAGGACATCTACTTTGTGCATGACACAAGTAATTTTTCCAACAATTGTTTACAGACAGATTATTTCACTCTATCACAATTCCAGTGGGTCAGAAGTTAACACACATTAAGCTGACTGTGCCTTTAAACAGCTTGGAAAATTCCAGAAAATGATGTCATGGCTTTAGAAGCTTCTGATAGGCTAACTGACATAATTTGAGTCAATTGGAGGTGTACCTGTGGATGTATTTCAAGGGCTACCTTCAAACTCAGTGCCTCTTTGATTGACATCATGGGAAAATCAAAAGAAATCAGCCAATACCTCAGTAGACAAATTGTAGACCTCCACAAGTCTGGTTCATCCTTGGGAGAAATTTCCAAACGCCTGAAGGTACCACATTCATCTGCACAAACAATAGTACGCAAGTATAAACACCATGGGACCATGCAGCCGCCATACTGCTCAGGAAGGAGACGCATTCGTCTCACATGGGGACAAAGATCGTACTTTTTGGAGAAATGTCCTCTGGTCTGATGAAACAAAAATAGAACTGTTTGGCCATAATGATCATCGATATGTTTGGAGGAAAAAGGGGGAGGCTTGCAAGCCGAAGAACACCATCCCAACCGTGAAGCATGGGGGTGGCAGCATCATGTTGTGGGGGTGCTTTGCTGCAGGAGGGACTGGTGCACTTCACAAAATAGATGGCATCATGAGATAGGAAAATTATGTGGATATATTGAAGCAACATCTCAAGATATCAGTCAGGAAGTTAAAGCTTGGTTGCAAATGGGTCTTCCAAATGGACAATTCCAAAGGTGTGGCAAAATGGAGGACAATTAAGGACAACAAAGTCAAGGTATTGGAGTGGCCATCGCAAAGCCCTGACCTCAATCCTATAGTAAATTTGTGGGCAGAACTGAAAAAGCGTGTGCCAGCAAGGAGACCTACAAACCTGACTCAGTTACAGCAGCTCTGTCAAGGGGAACGGGCCAAAATTCACCCAACTTATTGTGGGAAGCTTGTGGAAGGCTACCCGAAACGTTTGACCCAAGTTAAACAATTTAAAGGCAATGCTACCAAATACTAATTGAGTGTGTGTAAACTTCTGACCCACTGGGAATGTGATGAAAGAAATACAAGCTAAAATAAATCATTCTCTTGTAACGGCTGTTGGAAGGAGTGGAGGACCAAGGTGCAGCGTGGTACGTGTTCATCTTTATTATTGGAACTGAACACTGATTAACCGAATGACCAAAAACCGAAACAGTTCTGTCTGGTGCAGAAAGACACAAAACAGAAAACAACTGCCCACAAAACACAGGTGGGAAAAGGCTACCTAAGTATGGTTCTCAATCAGAGACAACGATAGACAGCTGCCTCTGATTGAGAACCACACCCGGCCAAACAACAAAGAAATACCAAACATAGAAAATGAACATAGAATAACCACCCTAGTCACACCCTGGCCTAACCAAAATAGAGAATAAAAGCCTCTCTATGGCCAGGGCGTGACATCTCTCTACTATTATTCTGACATTTCACATTGTTAAAATAAAGTGGTGATCCTAACTGACCTAAAACAGGGAGTTTTTACTCAGATTAAATGACAGGAATTGTGAAACTGAGTTTAAATGTAAATGGCTAAAGTGTATGTAAACTTCCTAGTTGGGAATATTTATCTCCAGGTAAATCCTATAAATTATTTGAAGAAATAACATTTTTCAGCCTCTTTGGAGGCTCGCAAAGTTTAACTTTTTAATGAAGCCCTATGTCAATCTTATTGAATGTATGATTTAGGTCAACTGTTAAAATAATAGTTTCTGTCTGGATTTGATCTAATATAGATTTATTTGTATCTAAAAACACCAGATTTGCTAATGGTGGGATATACAATTAAGTCAATGTGTATTTTTCACCATCTAAGGTACAATTCTCAACATTAGAAAATGGCCTTCTTGGTCCATGTGCTAGCTAGGATATAAGGAAAAATGTGTATTCTTATTTATCAGCATGCCTACACCTCAGCTGATACTACAATAGGTGGCGGCATAGGCCTCTCCAACCCAGCTCCTCCTTAAATACAGTGCATTCAGAAAGTATTCATATTCCATATTTTGTTACGTTATAACCTTGTTCTAAAATTGATTAAATTAAAATGTTCCTCATCAATCTACACACAATACCCCATAATGATAAAGGGAAAATAGGTTTTTAGAAATATTTGCAATGTATTAAAATTAACTTAACTTCTACTTTGGGCACGTCATTCAGGCGGAAATTGAGAAAAACCCTTGCCCCCCATGCCAAGCTTATCACCACCTCCCATCCATGCTCTCTCTTACCCACCCAGGCCAAGTTTATCCCAACCTCCCGTCTTTTCCCCACTTCCTTTATGCTGCAAAGAAACCACTACTTAAGGACACCAATAATAAGATGAGACTTGCTTGGGCCAAAAAAAGGAGCAATGGACATTAGACCGGTGGAAATCTGTCTTTTGGTCTGATGAGTCCAAATTTTAGATTTTCGGTTCCAATCAGTGTGTCTTTGTGAGATGCAGAGTAGGTGAATTAATGATCTCCACAAGTGTGGTTACCACCATGAAGCATGGAGGAGGAGGTGTGATGGTGTGGGGGTGCTTTTCTGGTGACACTGTCTGTGATTTATTTAGAATTCTATGCACACTTAACCAGCATGGCTACCACAGCATTCTGCAGCAATACGCCATCCCATCTAGGTTTGCGCTTGGTGAGACTATCATTTGTTTTTCAACAGGACAATGACCCAACACACCTCCAGGCTGTGTAAGGGCTATTTGACCAAGAAGGAGAGTGATGGTGTGCTACATCAGATGACCTGGCCTCCACAATCACCCGACCTCAACCCGAATTGAGATGGTTTGGGATGAGTTGGACCGCAGAGTGAAGGAAAAGCTGCCAACAAGTGCTCAGCATATGTGGGAACCCCTTCAAGACTGTTGGAAAAGCATTCCAGGTGAAGCTGGTTGAGAGAATGCCAAGAGTGTGCAAAGCTGTCATCAAGCCAAAGGGTGTCTTCACTATTATTCTACAATGTAGAAAATAGTTTAAAAAAAAGAAAAACCCTTGAATGAGTAGGTGTGTCCAAACTTTTGACTGATACTGTACATAAAATAAAGAAATAGTGGGGGGTGGAATACCTACAGGGGTATAACGATCTTAAAACAATTCACTAAGACTTTAAGAGGTTAAATAAGACGCCTTTCTCGTCCATAAACGAATATAATAATGGTCTCGTCTTCTACACCCACATGGGGCGAACCTATGGGGAACTAGGTCATGAAGAACACTATATTCCATTCCTGTACATCCTCCTCTGAATATTCCATTCCTCTACATCATCCTCTGAATATTCCATTCCTCTACATCATCCTCTGAATATTCCATTCCTGTACATCCTCCTCTGAATATTCCATTCCTGTACATCCTCCTCTGAATATTCCATTCCTCTACATCATCCTCTGAATATTCCATTCCTGTACATCCTCCTCTGAATATTCCATTCCTGTACATCCTCCTCTGAATATTCCATTCCTCTACATCCTCCTCTGAATATTCCATTCCTCTACATCATCCTCTGAATATTCCATTCCTGTACATCCTCCTCTGAATATTCCATTCCTGTACATCCTCCTCTGAATATTCCATTCCTCTACATCATCCTCTGAATATTCCATTCCTCTACATCCTCCTCTGAATATTCCATTCCTCTACATCATCCTCTGAATATTCCATTCCTGTACATCCTCCTCTGAATATTCCATTCCTCTACATCCTCCTCTGAATATTCCATTCCTCTACATCCTCCTCTGAATATTCCATTCCTGTACATCCTCCTCTGAATATTCCATTCCTGTACATCCTCCTCTGAATATTCCATTCCTGTACATCCTCCTCTGAATATTCCATTCCTGTACATCCTCCTCTGAATATTCCATTCCTGTACATCCTCCTCTGAATATTCCATTCCTGTACATCCTCCTCTGAATATTCCATTCCTGTACATCCTCCTCTGAATATTCAATTCCTGTACATCATCCTCTGAATATTCCATTCCTGTACATCCTCCTCTGAATATTCCATTCCTGTACATCCTCCTCTGAATATTCCATTCCTCTACATCATCCTCTGAATATTCCATTCCTCTACATCCTCCTCTGAATATTCCATTCCTCTACATCATCCTCTGAATATTCCATTCCTGTACATCCTCCTCTGAATATTCCATTGCTCTACATCCTCCTCTGAATATTCCATTCCTCTACATCCTCCTCTGAATATTCCATTCCTGTACATCCTCCTCTGAATATTCCATTCCTCTACATCATCCTCTGAATATTCCATTCCTCTACATCCTCCTCTGAATATTCCATTCCTCTACATCATCCTCTGAATATTCCATTCCTGTACATCCTCCTCTGAATATTCCATTCCTCTACATCCTCCTCTGAATATTCCATTCCTCTACATCCTCCTCTGAATATTCCATTCCTGTACATCCTCCTCTGAATATTCCATTCCTGTACATCCTCCTCTGAATATTCCATTCCTGTACATCCTCCTCTGAATATTCCATTCCTCTACATCATCCTCTGAATATTCCATTCCTGTACATCCTCCTCTGAATATTCCATTCCTGTACATCCTCCTCTGAATATTCCATTCCTGTACATCCTCCTCTGAATATTCCATTCCTGTACATCCTCCTCTGAATATTCCATTCCTGTACATCCTCCTCTGAATATTCCATTCCTGTACATCCTCCTCTGAATATTCCATTCCTCTACATCATCCTCTGAATATTCAATTCCTGTACATTCTCCTCTGAATATTCCATTCCTGTACATCCTCCTCTGAATATTCAATTCCTGTACATCCTCCTCTGAATATTCCATTCCTGTACATCCTCCTCTGAATATTCCATTCCTGTACTTCCTCCTCTGAATATTCCATTCCTCTACATCCTCCTCTGAATATTCCATTCCTCTACATCATCCTCTGAATATTCCATTCCTGTACATCCTCCTCTGAATATTCCATTCCTCTACATCCTCCTCTGAATATTCCATTCCTCTACATCCTCCTCTGAATATTCCATTCCTGTACATCCTCCTCTGAATATTCCATTCCTGTACATCCTCCTCTGAATATTCCATTCCTGTACATCCTCCTCTGAATATTCCATTCCTCTACATCATCCTCTGAATATTCCATTCCTGTACATCCTCCTCTGAATATTCCATTCCTGTACATCCTCCTCTGAATATTCCATTCCTGTACATCCTCCTCTGAATATTCCATTCCTGTACATCCTCCTCTGAATATTCCATTCCTGTACATCCTCCTCTGAATATTCCATTCCTGTACATCCTCCTCTGAATATTCCATTCCTCTACATCATCCTCTGAATATTCAATTCCTGTACATTCTCCTCTGAATATTCCATTCCTGTACATCCTCCTCTGAATATTCAATTCCTGTACATCCTCCTCTGAATATTCCATTCCTGTACATCCTCCTCTGAATATTCCATTCCTGTACATCCTCCTCTGAATATTCCATTCCTCTACATCCTCCTCTGAATATTCCATTCCTCTACATCATCCTCTGAATATTCCATTCCTGTACATCCTCCTCTGAATATTCCATTCCTGTACATCATCCTCTGAATATTCCATTCCTGTACATCCTCCTCTGAATATTCCATTCCTGTACATCCTCCTCTGAATATTCCATGCCTCTACATCATCCTCTGAATATTCCATTCCTCTACATCATCCTCTGAATATTCCATTCCTCTACATCCTCCTCTGAATATTCCATTCCTCTACATCATCCTCTGAATATTCCATTCCTCTACATCATCCTCTGAATATTCCATTCCTGTACATCCTCCTCTGAATATTCCATTCCTGTACATCCTCCTCTGAATATTCCATTCCTCTACATCCTCCTCTGAATATTCCATTCCTCTACATCCTCCTCTGAATATTCCATTCCTCTACATCCTCCTCTGAATATTCCATTCCTCTACATCCTCCTCTGAATATTCCATTCCTGTACATCCTCCTCTGAATATTCCATTCCTGTACATCATCCTCTGAATATTCCATTCCTCTACATCATCCTCTGAATATTCCATTCCTCTACATCATCCTCTGAATATTCCATTCCTCTACATCATCCTCTGAATATTCCATTCCTCTACATCCTCCTCTGAATATTCCATTCCTGTACATCCTCCTCTGAATATTCCATTCCTGTACATCATCCTCTGAATATTCCATTCCTCTACATCATCCTCTGAATATTCCATTCCTCTACATCATCCTCTGAATATTCCATTCCTCTACATCATCCTCTGAATATTCCATTCCTCTACATCCTCCTCTGAATATTCCATTCCTGTACATCCTCCTCTGAATATTCCATTCCTGTACATCATCCTCTGAATATTCCTTTCCTCTACATCATCCTCTGAATATTCCATTCCTGTACATCCTCCTCTGAATATTCCATTCCTGTACATCCTCCTCTGAATATTCCATTCCTGTACATCCTCCTCTGAATATTCCATTCCTGTACATCATCCTCTGAATATTCCATTACTGTACATCCTCCTCTGAATATTCCATTCCTGTACATCCTCCTCTGAATATTCCATTCCTCTACATCCTCCTCTGAATATTCCATTCCTGTACATCCTCTTCTGAATATTCCATTCCTCTACATCCTCCTCTGAATATTCCATTCCTGTACATCATCCTCTGAATATTCCATTACTGTACATCCTCCTCTGAATATTCCATTCCTGTACATCCTCCTCTGAATATTCCATTCCTCTACATCCTTCTCTGAATATTCCATTCCTGTACATCCTCCTCTGAATATTCCATTCCTCTACATCCTCCTCTGAATATTCCATTCCTGTACATCCTCCTCTGAATATTCCATTCCTGTACATCATCCTTTGAATATTCCATTCCTCTACATCATCCTCTGAATATTCCATTCCTGTACATCCTCCTCTGAATATTCCATTCCTGTACATCCTCCTCTGAATATTCCATTCCTGTACATCCTCCTCTGAATATTCCATTCCTGTACATCATCCTCTGAATATTCCATTACTGTACATCCTCCTCTGAATATTCCATTCCTGTACATCCTCCTCTGAATATTCCATTCCTCTACATCCTCCTCTGAATATTCCATTCCTGTACATCCTCCTCTGAATATTCCATTCCTCTACATAATCCTCTGAATATTCCATTCCTGTACATCCTCCTCTGAATATTCAATTCCTGTACATCCTCCTCTGAATATTCCATTCCTGTACATCCTCCTCTGAATATTGCATTCCTGTACATCCTCCTCTGAATATTCCATTCCTCTACATCATCCTCTGAATATTCCATTCATCTACATCCTCCTCTGAATATTCCATTCCTCTACATCCTCCTCTGAATATTCCATTCCTGTACATCCTCCTCTGAATATTCCATTCCTCTACATCATCCTCTGAATATTCCATTCATCTACATCATCCTCTGAATATTCCATTCCTCTACATCATCCTCTGAATATTCCATTCCTGTACATCCTCCTCTGAATATTCCATTCCTCTACATCCTCCTCTGAATATTCCATTCCTGTACATCCTCCTCTGAATATTCCATTCCTCTACATCCTCCTCTGAATATTCCATTCCTGTACATCCTCCTCTGAATATTCCATTCCTGTACATCCTCCTCTGAATATTCCATTCCTGTACATCCTCCTCTGAATATTCCATTCCTCTACATCATCCTCTGAATATTCCATTCATCTACATCCTCCTCTGAATATTCCATTCCTCTACATCCTCCTCTGAATATTCCATTCCTGTACATCCTCCTCTGAATATTCCATTCCTCTACATCATCCTCTGAATATTCCATTCATCTACATCATCCTCTGAATATTCCATTCTTCTACATCATCCTCTGAATATTCCATTCCTGTACATCCTCCTCTGAATATTCCATTCCTGTACATCCTCCTCTGAATATTCCATTCCTCTACATCCTCCTCTGAATATTCCATTCCTGTACATCCTCCTCTGAATATTCCATTCCTCTACATCATCCTCTGAATATTCCATTCCTCTACATCCTCCTCTGAATATTCCATTCCTCTACATCCTCCTCTGAATATTCCATTCCTGTACATCATCCTCTGAATATTCCATTCCTGTACATCCTCCTCTGAATATTCCATTCCTCTACATCCTCCTCTGAATATTCCATTCCTCTACATCATCCTCTGAATATTCCATTCCTGTACATCCTCCTCTGAATATTCCATTCCTCTACATCATCCTCTGAATATTCCATTCCTGTACATCCTCCTCTGAATATTCCATTCCTGTACATCCTCCTCTGAATATTCCATTCCTCTACATCCTCCTCTGAATATTCCATTCCTCTACATCCTCCTCTGAATATTCCATTCCTCTACATCATCCTCTGAATATTCAATTCCTCTACATCCTCCTCTGAATATTCCATTCCTCTACATCCTCCTCTGAATATTCCATTCCTCTACATCATCCTCTGAATATTCCATTCATCTACATCATCCTCTGAATATTCCATTCCTCTACATCATCCTCTGAATATTCCATTCCTGTACATCCTCCTCTGAATATTCCATTCCTCTACATCCTCCTCTGAATATTCCATTCCTGTACATCCTCCTCTGAATATTCCATTCCTCTACATCATCCTCTGAATAATCCATTCATCTACATCCTCCTCTGAATATTCCATTCCTCTACATCCTCCTCTGAATATTCCATTCCTGTACATCCTCCTCTGAATATTCCATTCCTCTACATCATCCTCTGAATATTCCATTCATCTACATCCTCCTCTGAATATTCCATTCCTCTACATCCTCCTCTGAATATTCCATTCCTCTACATCCTCCTCTGAATATTCCATTCCTCTACATCCTCCTCTGAATATTCCATTCCTGTACATCATCCTCTGAATATTCCATTCCTGTACATCCTCCTCTGAATATTCCATTCCTCTACATCCTCCTCTGAATATTCCATTCCTCTACATCATCCTCTGAATATTCCATTCCTGTACATCCTCCTCTGAATATTCCATTCCTCTACATCATCCTCTGAATATTCCATTCCTGTACATCCTCCTCTGAATATTCCATTCCTGTACATCCTCCTCTGAATATTCCATTCCTCTACATCCTCCTCTGAATATTCCATTCCTCTACATCCTCCTCTGAATATTCCATTCCTCTACATCATCCTCTGAATATTCAATTCCTCTACATCCTCCTCTGAATATTCCATTCCTCTACATCCTCCTCTGAATATTCCATTCCTCTACATCATCCTCTGAATATTCCATTCATCTACATCATCCTCTGAATATTCCATTCCTCTACATCATCCTCTGAATATTCCATTCCTGTACATCCTCCTCTGAATATTCCATTCCTCTACATCCTCCTCTGAATATTCCATTCCTGTACATCCTCCTCTGAATATTCCATTCCTCTACATCATCCTCTGAATATTCCATTCATCTACATCCTCCTCTGAATATTCCATTCCTCTACATCCTCCTCTGAATATTCCATTCCTGTACATCCTCCTCTGAATATCCCATTCCTCTACATCATCCTCTGAATATTCCATTCATCTACATCCTCCTCTGAATATTCCATTCCTCTACATCCTCCTCTGAATATTCCATTCCTGTACATCATCCTCTGAATATTCCATTCCTGTACATCCTCCTCTGAATATTCCATTCCTCTACATCCTCCTCTGAATATTCCATTCCTCTACATCATCCTCTGAATATTCCATTCCTGTACATCCTCCTCTGAATATTCCATTCCTCTACATCATCCTCTGAATATTCCATTCCTGTACATCCTCCTCTGAATATTCCATTCCTGTACATCCTCCTCTGAATATTCCATTCCTCTACATCCTCCTCTGAATATTCCATTCCTCTACATCATCCTCTGAATATTCAATTCCTCTACATCCTCCTCTGAATATTCCATTCCTCTACATCCTCCTCTGAATATTCCATTCCTCTACATCATCCTCTGAATATTCCATTCCTGTACATCCTCCTCTGAATATTCAATTCCTGTACATCCTCCTCTGAATATTCCATTCCTGTACATCCTCCTCTGAATATTCCATTCCTCTACATCCTCCTCTGAATATTCCATTCCTGTACATCCTCCTCTGAATATTCAATTTCTGTACATCCTCCTCTGAATATTCCATTCCTGTACATCCTCCTCTGAATATTCCATTCCTCTACATCATCCTCTGAATATTCCATTAATCTACATCCTCCTCTGAATATTCCATTCCTCTACATCCTCCTCTGAATATTCCATTCCTGTACATCCTCCTCTGAATATTCCATTCCTCTACATCATCCTCTGAATATTCCATTCATCTACATCATCCTCTGAATATTCCATTCCTCTACATCATCCTCTGAATATTCCATTCCTGTACATCCTCCTCTGAATATTCCATTCCTCTACATCCTCCTCTGAATATTCCATTCCTGTACATCCTCCTCTGAATATTCCATTCCTCTACATCATCCTCTGAATATTCCATTCCTCTACATCATCCTCTGAATATTCCATTCCTGTACATCCTCCTCTGAATATTCCATTCCTCTACATCCTCCTCTGAATATTCCATTCCTCTACATCATCCTCTGAATATTCCATTCCTGTACATCCTCCTCTGAATATTCCATTCCTCTACATCATCCTCTGAATATTCCATTCCTGTACATCCTCCTCTGAATATTCCATTCCTGTACATCCTCCTCTGAATATTACATTCCTCTACATCCACCTCTGAATATTCCATTCCTCTACATCCTCCTCTGAATATTCCATTCCTCTACATCATCCTCTGAATATTCAATTCCTCTACATCCTCCTCTGAATATTCCATTCCTCTACATCCTCCTCTGAATATTCCATTCCTCTACATCATCCTCTGAATATTCCATTCCTCTACATCATCCTCTGAATATTACATTCCTCTACATCATCCTCTGAATATTCCATTCCTCTACATCCTCCTCTGAATATTCCATTCCTCTACATCCTCCTCTGAATATTCCATTCCTGTACATCCTCCTCTGAATATTCCATTCCTGTACATCCTCCTCTGAATATTCCATTCCTGTACATCCTCCTCTGAATATTCCATTCCTGTACATCCTCCTCTGAATATTCCATTCCTGTACATCCTCCTCTGAATATTCCATTCCTGTACATCATCCTCTGAATATTCCATTCCTGTACATCCTCCTCTGAATATTCCATTCCTGTACATCCTCTTCTGAATATTCCATTCCTCTACATCCTCCTCTGAATATTCCATTCCTGTACATCCTCCTCTGAATATTCCATTCCTCTACATCATCGTCTGAATATTCCATTCCTGTACATCCTCCTCTGAATATTCCATTCCTGTACATCATCCTCTGAATATTCCATTCCTGTACATCCTCCTCTGAATATTCCATTCCTGTACATCATCCTCTGAATATTCCATTCCTGTACATCCTCCTCTGAATATTCCATTCCTGTACATCCTCTTCTGAATATTCCATTCCTCTACATCCTCCTCTGAATATTCCATTCCTGTACATCCTCCTCTGAATATTCCATTCCTCTACATCATCGTCTGAATATTCCATTCCTGTACATCCTCCTCTGAATATTCCATTCCTGTACATCATCCTCTGAATATTCCATTCCTGTACATCCTCCTCTGAATATTCCATTCCTCTACATCCTCCTCTGAATATTCCATTCCTCTACATCCTCCTCTGAATATTCCATTCCTCTACATCATCCTCCTCTGAATATTCCATTCCTGTACATCCTCCTCTGAATATTCCATTCCTCTACATCATCCTCTGAATATTCCATTCCTGTACATCCTCCTCTGAATATTCCATTCCTGTACATCATCCTCTGAATATTCCATTCCTGTACATCCTCCTCTGAATATTCCATTCCTCTACATCATCCTCTGAATATTCCATTCCTCTACATCCTCCTCTGAATATTCCATTCCTGTACATCCTCCTCTGAATATTCCATTCATCTACATCCTCCTCTGAATATTCCATTCCTGTACATCATCCTCTGAATATTCCATTCCTGTACATCCTCCTCTGAATATTCCATTCATCTACATCCTCCTCTGAATATTCCATTCCTGTACATCCTCCTCTGAATATTCCATTCCTGTACATCCTCCTCTGAATATTCCATTCCTCTACATCATCATCTGAATATTCCATTCCTCTACATCATCCTCTGAATATTCCATTCCTCTACATCATCCTCTGAATATTCCATTCCTCTACATCATCCTCTGAATATTCCATTCCTGTACATCCTCCTCTGAATATTCCATTCCTGTACATCCTCCTCTGAATATTCCATTCCTCTACATCCTCCTCTGAATATTCCATTCCTGTACATCATCCTCTGAATATTCCATTCCTCTACATCATCCTCTGAATATTCCATTCCTGTACATCCTCCTCTGAATATTCCATTCCTGTACATCCTCCTCTGAATATTCCATTCCTGTACATCCTCCTCTGAATATTCCATTCCTCTACATCCTCCTCTGAATATGCCATTCCTGTACATCCTCCTCTGAATATTCCATTCCTCTACATCCTCCTCTGAATATTCCATTCCTCTACATCATCCTCTGAATATTCCATTCCTGTACATCCTCCTCTGAATATTCCATTCCTCTACATCCTCTACATCATGTGAAAATTCTAAATGTTGCATACATAATATACATTGTGTTAAGCAGTTATCATCCTTGTGTGATCCACAAAGCAAAGATGGCATGTTTCTTGATTGCATTTTACAGCTTTCAGAGAGGGGGGATGCACTGCACTCTTCTCCTCACAATACCTGTCTCTCTTTACACACATAATTGGCACCTTAAGAAATTTAACAAAATCGAAAGGTTCAAACAGATGGAGAGAAACCGTCCCACATGTACAATCTACAATGGCTTTTTACAAGTGTCTGGCAATTAAAGGCTTTGAGTCATTGTAATTCATACATAGACAATGACAAAATATTCCAAAGGTGTTCATCTTAATTCCCATGTGAAATGGCACCCTATTCCCTACTGTGCCATACAGGGAACAGGGTGCCTTTTCAACCTAGCATATACTAATGAAGTCATTATTGGCAGTTAAAGGGGCCATTTAAATGATCATCTCCACGTCCCTTCAATTCAACAGCGGCTGGCCTGTGAACCCCACACGAAATAATTAAAACATGGAAGACTTGAAGATGGAGAAAAGGAGGGCGGGAGGGATAGAGGGAACAAATGAAGGAGTAATAAGTGGGCGTTGTGTGGCTTATTGGGGCCAACAGAGGGCAATGTTATCTGTAATATCCATTTAAATCTGCCATTATCAGATGCAGCAGCACATCAGGGATGGAAATGAGGCTTGTTCCATGGATGTTCCATTCAACCCCGGTCACGCCAAGGGCAGATTCACACAAATCCAGCTACCACACAATACATATGTAGCGTTTTTGAGCGCAATGATGAGGAGGGGAGGTAGAGAGGGTTTGGAGAAAGTGAAGAGGAAAGGCCAACTGAAGTCCACTTCTCTGATAACACATAGAAATGTCAGCATTTCTTATTTTCCCTTTTAAAAGCTTGAGGGTGACTTTCACATCTTAACTTTATGTATTTCCATCCCATATAGTGGTTTGTGTCCCAATGATGTAATTCCTAACCAACCACTCCCGATACAGTACCAGTCCAACCTTTACCTCATATATCAGTACAGAAGCCAACAAGGTGGTGCGTTCATACCACTTTAAAATCAAGTAAGCAACATTTTTCCCAATTGCAACTTTAATTCCTTTCCCACCAAAACCACAGCCCTGACCCTGACCAACCTCTAAAGCCTATCAGAGCCCATTTCCCACCAACCCTATATAACAAATAGACATATCACCCACTGCTGAGATAGCATAGATGAAGATAAGGATTTGCTAGGTCACTGTACTCCCCAATACATATAAGACAGGGGTGTCAAACCCATTCCACGGAGGGCCTAGTGTCTGCAGGTTTTTGGTTCTTCCTTTCAATTAAGACCTAGACAACCAGGTGAGGGGAGTTCCTTGCTAATTAGTGACCTTAATTCATCAATCAAGTCCAAGGTGGAGCAAAAACCCGCGAACACTCTGCCCTCCGTGGAATGACTTTGACACATGTGGTATAAGACATCAATCTATGTTCATTTACCCAAAATGATAACCTCTGCTGTGCCTAGTTACCGTTGTCATTTCACATAAAGGGCATTCTAGTTGATGTGTTGTGGACAATAAGACAATAGGGGAAAGGTTTATAATTTTGTTACTATAATACATTCATTGAGTTGTTTCGCTAAGTTTATTGCCTCTAGTATTAAAACTCACGGGTGTGAGGGTTATGAGACAGATTTAACATGTTCTGAAACATTCATCCTGCGGTGTTCTGAAACATTCATCCTGGCGTGTTCTGAAACATTCATCCTGCGGTGTTCTGAAACATTCATCCTGCGGTGTTCTGAAACATTCATCCTGCTGTGTTCTGAAACATTCATCCTGGCGTGTTCTGAAACATTCATCCTGCGGTGTTCTGAAACATTCATCCTGCGGTGTTCTGAAACATTCATCCTGAGGTGTTCTGAAACATTCATCCTGCGTTGTTCTGAAACATTCATCCTGCTGTGTTCTGAAACATTCATCCTGCGGTGTTCTGAAACATTCATCCTGCGGTGTTCTGAAACATTCATCCTGCAGTGTTCTGAAACATTCATCCTGCGGTGTTCTGAAACATTCATCCTGCGGTGTTCTGAAACATTCATCCTGCAGTGTTCTGAAACATTCATCCTGCTGTGTTCTGAAACATTCATCCTGCGGTGTTCTGAAACATTCATCCTGCTGTGTTCTGAAACATTCATCCTGCGGTGTTCTGAAACATTCATCCTGCAGTGTTCTGAAACATTCATCCTGCGGTGTTCTGAAACATTCATCCTGCGGTGTTCTGAAACATGACACGGTGTGCTGTAACACCACTTAATCAAGTGGTGCAATATATTTTTTTTATAGGGCAATGATCAGTAAAATAGCAAGAATACTAAGGTTGAAAGGTTGAAAGAACATCACAATCCAGTTAGTCATTCAGGCCAGGGGGTTTGTGAGGATTCACTGACTGCACGCTATCTTCATGCCTCCCCAACTGACATCAATACACATCCATCCAACCCTGGCTAATTCACCTCAGGTAGGAGAGGAAGCTAGAATAGCCAATTGTCGGGAAGATGTAATTGTGGGACGATGGGCAACAAGAGCCTTGTTATTGTTGTCATCTGGCGGAGGGGGGGAGGGGCTAGGTGAGGTCGTTCCATATCCAGACACATGTCACTGGTTGTCCTGTCAGCTGTGCCAGCCAGAGATAACACCGAGCAGTGTGTCAAGTAAAGGGCCTTCTAGGTGATGTGTTGTGGCCAATAAGTCAACGGGGAAACATCTATTTGTTTCAATTAATTCATTTAGAAATGTATCAATAATTGTATTGATTGTTTCCCCTCATCTCATTGCAGTCTCTACTGGTAGAGGTGGCCAATGGTATTGGACCACCTGTTAAATGTTGTCTTCCTCTTACAGGGCAATAATCAGTAACACAGCAAGAATACAAAGGTGTTCTTGACTCATATTGAAAGGTTGAATGAACTGCACTGTTCAGTCAGTCATTCAGGCCAGGGAGTTTGTGAGGATTCACTGACCCATTGACTGACTGCATGAAATCATCATCATGCCTACCTGACTGACATCAATACACATTTATTTCACCCTAGGCAAGAGAGAGGAAGGTAGATTGGTCATTGTAGTTGATTATAGGGGATGATGGGCAACAAGTGATGCATTGTCTCTATATAGTCTGAGTCAATGCCATCACACACACACACTGACAGAAGTTGAATTACTAGTTATTTACTAGCTATTTTTACGAGTTTCTTCAAGGCCTCAAAATTCAATGTGTGACCCCATGTCATCCCTGCAGAAGGCTACATAGCAATTTGGTGAACTAATCTGTAGTCTATTAAGTACGGGCTATGTTCCTCCTCCTCTGTCTCACACAATAGGAAAGACAGTAGAGGTCCTTTGTGTTAGGTGAGTGAGTCACTAGACTGTTACTCACTTCCCAGAAAGGCTTCTTTCGTAGGACTGGAATAAACCCATCATTTCTCACTCACTCACTCACTCATTCACTCACTCACTCACTCACTCACTCACTCACTCACTCACTCACTCACTCACTCACTCACTCACTCACTCATTCACTCACTCACTCACTCACTCACTCACTCATTCACTCACTCACTCACTCACTCACTCACTCACTCACTTTAGTACACACAAGCACAGCTGCAAACACACACATACACACGCAGGCAGGCAGGCACACACACACTTACAATTTAGTACTCAGATTCACAATGATCATTACATTCCCATCTAATCTTGCCTTTACAGATACTTCATTATTCCTCACAGTAATGTTCCAGTAGGTAAATCCCTATAGGGAGCTAAAGCCATTCCTATACCGCTGTAGAATGGTGCAGCTAAAGCCATTCCTATACCGCTGTAGAATGGTGCAGCTAAAGCCATTCCTATACCCCTGTAGAATGGTGCAGCTAAAGCCATTCCTATACCGCTGTAGAATGGTGCAGCTAAAGCCATTCCTATACCACTGTAGAATGGTGCAGCTAAAGCCATTCCTATACCGCTGTAGAATGGTGCAGCTAAAGCCATTCCTATACCGCTGTAGAATGGTGCAGCTAAAGCCATTCCTATACCGCTGTAGAATGGTGCAGCTAAAGCCATTCCTATACCCCTGTAGAATGGTGCAGCTAAAGCCATTCCTATACCGCTGTAGAATGGTGCAGCTAAAGCCATTCCTATACCGCTGTAGAATGGTGCAGCTAAAGCCATTCCTATACCGCTGTAGAATGGTGCAGCTAAAGCCATTCCTATACCGCTGTAGAATGGTGCAGCTAAAGCCATTCCTATACCACTGTAGAATGGTGCAGCTAAAGCCATTCCTATACCCCTGTAGAATGGTGCAGCTAAAGCCATTCCTATACCGCTGTAGAATGGTGCAGCTAAAGCCATTCCTATACCACTGTAGAATGGTGCAGCTAAAGCCATTCCTATACCACTGTAGAATGGTGCAGCTAAAGCCATTCCTATACCGCTGTAGAATGGTGCAGCTAAAGCCATTCCTATACCGCTGTAGAATGGTGCAGCTAAAGCCATTCCTATACCGCTGTAGAATGGTGCAACTAAAGCCATTCCTATACTGCTGTAGAATGGTGCAGCTAAAGCCATTCCTATACCACTGTAAAATGGTGCAGCTAAAGCCATTCCTATACCGCTGTAGAATGGTGCAGCTAAAGCCATTCCTATACCACTGTAGAATGGTGCAGCTAAAGCCATTCCTATACCGCTGTAGAATGGTGCAGCTAAAGCCATTCCTATACCGCTGTAGAATGGTGCAGCTAAAGCCATTCCTATACCACTGTAGAATGGTGCAGCTAAAGCCATTCCTATACCGCTGTAGAATGGTGCAGCTAAAGCCATTCCTATACCGCTGTAGAATGGTGCAGCTAAAGCCATTCCTATACCGCTGTAGAATGGTGCAGCTAAAGCCATTCCTATACCCCTGTAGAATGGTGCAGCTAAAGCCATTCCTATACCACTCTAGAATGGTGCAGCTAAAGCCATTCCTATACCCCTGTAGAATGGTGCAGCTAAAGCCATTCCTATACCACTGTAGAATGGTGCAGCTAAAGCCATGCTGCTTTTACTGTACTACAAAATGTCATAACAAAAGGTAATCATGTTGGGCATGATCAGTCGGTCACACATGGATAATGACCTACAGACTGTTCGTTAACCCATCTCCCATTGTCTTCCCTGCAGTTATCATCCAACCATCCTAACCATAACCACCCCTTCAGTACGTTTACTGCTGGGCCTTTTAGCCAAGACATTGGTGTGTTGATTGGGAAGTGGAGAGGCAGAAGATGTGAATATGGCAGCAGCCAACTGTTGTTTCTATACACATCCATACCGTCTGGTATTGCTGTGGTTGTTTTTGTATATACCGTGTGCTGATAATGCTGCTGTACAGATACTGCTGATTTGTTTGAATGAAGGCCCTGGACTGATACTGACATGTCTCCATGAGGATGCCTCCTTGATTGCACCAGATGCATTTCACTAATCAATAGACGTACATCATCTAACGTAGCTACATACAATATTGTGCCACAGTGGATTTTCACCACTGGGATGAGACGCCCTCTTCTTTCACAGTCTGGATTTGCAGGGGGAAATGTTTTTTAGGAAGAACACAGGCTACAGAAACAGGCAGGCAGGCACTTGAGCCTCAGATGGTTGCTGTCCCCCTCTCTCTCCGACTGTGGGAGAGACTCAGCCAATCTGTGCACGGTGACGCTGCACAAGGCTGGACGCGCTTCATCATAATATTTAACACACCCAACCTCAATCTCACATGCGAAGGACAGTGATTGTCTTTTTCCTAGCTCACAAGGCACACTGTAGTCTATCTCCGAGAGAGAAACCGAATCGGCACCTATCCGAATTATTTGTTTGATTCGTCTCGTTTTGGTTGTTTTGTATTGCCTGTCTTTATTCGGGATTTGCTTTGAACATTGCCATTTATTCTCATCCTGGGTCGCTTACTGTACTTTGCCTGCTGCGCCTTTACACGTTGTTTTATCGTTTCTAGTGGAAAAGGAGGAGTCTTTCGAGTAGTCTTCTTTTAAAATTATATTTTGACATTGGTGAATAGCGCTCTCGGCGCTTTTCCTATCCCGGACTGGACCAATGCGTAGCCCGTGCCCAGCGGATCCACGACAGCTCCGTTTCTCACACAGCAGAGTTCACGCTCAATGGCCGGACCGATGTGCTCCAGCAGACCCCGCCAACATACACCTCTGATGGATCATTTATCTACCGTTTTCGAGCTTCTTTCCAGACCCTTGCACTTCCTTTATACCGTGTATTGTGCGTAAAGCCTTGGGGTCGGAGCTGTAGAGCGAAAGCAATTGAGATAATGCCGCTTTCCCAACTCGACCGTTGGTCTGAACCGAGTCGACCTGTTTTACCTGGGCGCATGCGGAGAATCCTCTCGTTCTGAACCACAAAAGAAGCCTGCCGTCTGGATTTCTATGTGGTTGGAAATACAAAAGTTGAACACTGAAACATTTAGTCTACTCAAGACGGCAAGAAGTGAAGATGGTTACGTGTTCAACGTGTATTTCATTAAAGTGGCATCCAGCGTGATAAACATAATCAGTGATGTAGTGAGTCTGTTCATATGCGTGCTCATCATTTGCAGTAAATACTCGCAACTGCTCAAACAGGGGACTATGAAGATGATACTCTTCCGTAAATTCCGGGTTTTGATTCTCATGGTGTTTCTAATCGCCTGCTCGATGCACATCATGATAGACTTGTTACCAAAGCTGGAGAGGCGCAGCAACAGCGGCTGCTCCTGCTCGCACAAGCCGAGCGAGGACCCTCAGAACTGGGCTAAACACCGAGCTAGGTCGGGAGCGGAGTCAGGCTGGCCTAACAAACACACGCTGAGAATCCTCCAGGACTTCAGCAATGAGCCAAACTCCAACACCTCTTCCCATTCTCTGGAGAAGAACACCAAAGCGGGAAACAAAACGGAAGCCTTTAAACGGATTGAACATTATGCACAAAATGGTGACAAAAAGAGACGGTTCATACAGGACACTGTGGTCACCAAAAACATACCTGTCAAGAGTTCAAGGTTGCTGGCTCTGTTTGACCACCCGTTATTCAAGAGAGCCTTACCGTCTCTGACCGACGAAGACACCTTGTTCAACGTGAACACAGACATCAGATTTGACCCCAACGCCGCCACAGAGAATCAGGAATGGTAACATACATTTTTATATATTTATAGACCATCACCACAATCGAAAAGTGATAATTAGCCTCTTTAAATTCAACCCAAGACAATAGCACAAGTTAAACAAACAATACACCTAGGATATTATGTGGAAATTACACATTTCATCTTGTTATTTCACATTAATAAAGGTGTTTTTACACAAATGGTTATAGGCTACCTAAACATATTAGCAAATGTCTCTCTTGCAAATTCAAGTCATGTCCTGTCAAAACACCTCTTAACACATGAAACACTAAAAAGGAGGGTGGTTCAGGGCTACAGAAAAAACACGGATCACCTCCCTTCTCCTCCCTCCCCTCTTCCTCCCAGGCACGCTGAAGGGAACATGGAGGAGTACACTCCAACAGGAGGAGAGCTGACGGCTGACTCCTACCCCAACTGGCTCCGCTTCCACATAGGGATTAATCGATATGAGCTCTACTCCAGACATAACCTAGTCATCGATGCTCTGCTCAGGGACCTGGTCTCACAGAGAATCACCAGCGTCGGTAAGTGAGAGGAGAGGAGAGAAGGCAGCTTCTCTATAGCCCTGTCTCAGATCTGGTTGTACGTTATTCAGCCAAACCTTATGTCATATAGCAGGGTTAGACAACCCTGGTTAGACAACCCTGGTTAGACAACCCTGGTTCTGGAGTGCCGCATGCACTTCATTGTTTTGGTTTAACCAACATGGAAGTCCAGTTGTGTTGAATTTCGACTTAGCCCCGGGAAACGGGGGTGCTGAGGGTGCTGCAGCACCCCCTGAAAAACCAGAATAAAAAGAGTATATATATATATATATATATATAAAAAGTTGCAGCACCCCCACCCACAAACAGCTATGAATTTATTTTTGACTATGAATTTAGGCAATCACTGAACTGATACATTTTCTCAGTGTGTCAGGTGTGGTGCCTACAGTGTAGTTGGAACAGAATGCTGTAGTACCTGCGGCACTCCAGGAACAGGGTTGCCTACCCCTGTCATTGAGGTTGAGAAACTAGCCTGGTTCCAGATCTGTGTGTGGATTGTGTAGCCAACTCCTCTGACTATCATTGTTACAGAGGACTTGGCAAAGGCACAGACATATTTGGGACTGGCTAGTTTCTCCTCTGTATGGCACAACAACAGTCAGAGTAGTTAGCTAAACTAAGCACATAAGGGTCTTTCAATAAACTAGGGTACCAGTGAAGAATTTACCACACTGGACAACGTGTTACAGCTGTTAAGTCAATCATAATAATCTGCTGATTTGTTTCATGTCATTACATTAAGATATAAGGGGGGGGGGGGGGGGGGGGAATCAGAGCTACATTTAATACAATTCATAAGTTGATGTTTAATTCTTTGTCATGGTTGGTGTCTTGATGGATTTTTGTAAAAACCTGTGACATAAAACATGACTTTTCTCTCCTTGCATTTATGTCAGTGTAAGTTGACATTACTTCATATATTAAGCATTAATCAGTTCAATTTGACAATGAATGTGAACCCTGTAAGAATCCTGGATCGAGCTATCGGACAGTTTGTTGTATAGAGATCTCAGAAATGCAGTGTAACTACCTAACATTTTGTGTCTTCTTATGTTACGGGGTGAAAACCGTTTTCATGGGCACACAAATCCAAAATAATGAATTCAATTGCAAAATCGCAAGCCCCTAACCGAAAGAGTAACCTTAACTTGATACTTAAAACCTAAATTGATACTGTCATTAACGTGTTTTTTTAAATAATTCTGCCTAATACTTGATGGATGCGCATTTGGTGTGCAGCTGATTAGTTAGGCCGTGATATTTTCGCACGTCATCATCTGATCTAGAAAGGAATTTTCCGAATGACAGTCAAGTGACAAGCAGCTGTTCTGAGAGCACATGCGATGCAACAACAGCCCAAGTGCTGGGAAAAAGGTGGTTTCGAGGAATGTCCAGAATAATTTGGTGTCTCATTCGTTACGCTTGTGCCTAGATCCACGTTGGGTCTAAAATCACATGCGAATTGATGTTGATCATCTGTTGTTGTCTGCTTGATTTACAGCAGGGTGTCGTTAGATTTAACAGAGAAAGCATCAAGGTAATGTGTTCATGTTTTCGCATGTTTTTGTGCCTCAGATTGGACACTGTCTACTTTGCGCAGTTGTGTAGGATAGACTATTGCGCAACACCCAACACTATTCTGATGAATTATTCAGGATAAAATGACAACAAATTACATACCTAGTGGGCTTATTCACAACACGATCTGGTAATGAAATAACATGACAAATACATTTCGGTTTCCATGTTACACCTGCAATTTTAAACCATACAATTTCCTCAATTGTAATTATTGTAGTCAATTTAAAAGTTCTCCAGCTCTCTTAACTATCTGTGATTTACGTTATTGCTAAGTTTTTGTTTGAATTTCTGTTGCGGTAAAACCACTTGCGGTTATTGTTAGGATGACAACTTGTCTTTCCATACAAATCCTTCCATGAAAAAGGAACCTGGTTGTTGCTCACTTTCTCATTATAAAAAGCAATGGTGTAATTCAAATGGGGAGATGAATGATGCTGCTATTCATGGCTTTATTATGTGTCGTCGCGTCTGCCACATAGGCTACAGAAAAATCGTCATGCATCTAATCTATTTAGTCAGGCGATGTCCACATTATTCTCACATATTTTAGAATGAAATAATAATTGGAATGTTAATGCATTGGCAAGGCCTAAAAATTTTTTTTTTCTTGAAGTGGTAAGCGCCTATCTCGTTATACACGTTTTGCATGCATTTTGGGGGAAGTGGGCCCCACTGTACAATGATATAAATTATACGACTGTGTTACATTGAGGTCCTTGGAAATTACAGTTAAGTGCTTGAAAAAGTCCCTGAAAGTCCTTGAATTGGACTTGCCGATGTCTGTCTGATCGCTGCTTAAAGGATGTATACTATTAGTCCTATGTTGTGGTGTTGGTGGAGTTATGGGTCAATTTGCATGTATTCACTTTTATTCCTCTAAGTACACAGGTAAAACTGCCAAAAAATCATTTTTAGTTTTGTTTCAAACCATTTTGAAATGTTGATCCCAATGTCACACTTTGGCTCCATTATTCATAGAAAGACCCATAAACAGATCTGGGACCAGGCTATGTTCTCTCTTCAGATCCACACACAGTGAAACGAGAGAATGCAGGGTGGATGCAGCTTGGTCTGGCAGTATGGTCAACTACATGCTGCTCCCTCCAGCCCATGTAATTACATAGCTATATGACTGAGTGGCTAGGATGTGAATGTCAATTGAGACTACAAAATCCAGCAGTTGGTAGTATGGGTTTTGCTTTGTATAGCAGGCCTAGCTACAGTCAGACCTACTTCACTCATTTACAGATATTTGGTCGTGTGAATTTGACGAGTTTATTTCCAAAACTCTACATCCACCAATATTTCACATTTGAGTTTTTTCACCAGGAATTATTGCTTATGGGTACCTTCATGTGTGTGTAATATATTACTGTTGTCAGATTTTTAATTAATAGATTCTAGGGGTCTATTAAAATTAGTTTTTTTCTGCAGTGTTTAGCTGGAATGCATCTATTCTGTATATTTGAGTGTGATATTTGATTGTCTCACCTAGCTATCTTAAGATGAATGTACTAACTAAGAGCATATGTTAAATGACAAAAATTTTTGAAAGTAAGTATTTTACATACAGATCTCATATTACTGTATTGATATATATTGATGTCAGAAATGTATAATTTGTACAGTTCTTTATAAAAAAAGGTAGTTATTTGCTACATTTGACTGTGTAAAACCTAGCAGTACTACTTATTTATCTGAGAGTGAGGTGTATATACACTACCCGGTCAAACGTTTTAGAACACCTACTCATTCAAGGGGTTTTCTTCATTTTTACTATTTTCTACATTGTAGAATAATAGTGAAGACATCAAACTATGAAATAACACATATGGAATCATGTAGCAACCAAAAAAGTGTTTAACAAATCCAAATCTATATTTCGTATTTGAGATTCTTCAAATAGCCACCCTTTGCCTTGATGACAACTTTGCACACTCTTGGCATTCTCTCAACCAGCTTCACCTGGAATGCTTTTCCAACATATGCTGAGCACTTGTTAGCTGCTTTTCCTTAACTCTGCAGTTTGACTTATCCCAAACCATCTCAATTTGGTTGAGGTCGGGGGATTGTGGAGACCAGGTCATCTGATGCAGCACTCCATCACTCTCCTTCTTGTTAAAAATAGCCCTTACACAGTCTGGAGGTGTGTTGGGTCATTCTCCTGTTGAAAAACAAATGATAGTCCCACTAAGCCAAAACCAGATGGGATGGCGTATCGCTGCAGAATGCTGTGGTAGCCATGCTGGTTAAGTGTGCCTTGAATCTGTTCACCTACTCTGCGCTCACAAAGACACAGCGGTTGGAATCAAAAATCTCAAATCTGGACTCATCAGACCAAAGGTGAGATTTCCACTGGTCTGATGTCCATTGCTAGTGTTTCTTGGCCCAAGCAAGTCTCGTCTTCTTATTGGTGTCCTTTAGTAGTGGTTTCTTTGTAGCAATTAAACCGTGAAGGCCTGATTCACACAGTCTCCTCTGAACTGTTGATGTTGAGATGTGTCTGTTACTTGAACACAGTGAAGCATTTATTTGGGCTGCAATTTCTGAGACTGTTAACTCTAATGAACTTCATTAGAGTTACCAGCCTTATCCTCTGCAAATCAAATCACATTTTATTGGTCACATACACATGGTTAGCAGATGTTAATGCGAGTGTGGCGAAATGCTTGTGCTTCTAGTTCTGACAATGCAGTAATATCTAACAAGTAATCTAACAAATTCACAACAACTACCTTATACACACAAATGTAAAGGGATGAATTAAAAATATGTACATATAAATATATGGATGAGCGATGGCCGTGCGGCATAGGCAAGATGCAGTAGATGGTATAGAATACAGTATATACAGTGGGGCAAAAAAGTATTTAGTTAGCCACCAATTGTGCAAGTTCTCCCACTTAAAAAGATGAGAGAGGCCTGTAATTTTCATCATAGGTACACTTCAACTATGACAGACAAAATGAGAAAAAAATCCAGAAAATCACATTGTAGGATTTGTAATGAATTTATTTGCAAATTATGGTGGGAAAAAAGTATGGGTGGGTGAGGGCTTTGTATGCATCACGGAAGTTAGAATAGCAATGTGTCACGAACGTCGTATGAATAATTGGACCAAGGCGCAGCGTGAGTAGAGACTTCCAAAAGTCTCTAAACTTCCAAAACAACAAAGATATAATGATCGTGAAATACGTAGGGCACATAGGCACTCATACAAAACAATTTCCCCCATAGCAGGTGGGAAAAAGGACACAATAAGTATGATCCCCAATTAGAGGTAACGATTATCAGCTGCCTCCAATTGGGAACCATACACCCACACCAACATAGAAATATAATACCTAGAAACCCCCTAGTCACGCCCTGACCTATTACACCATAGAGAACCCCGAGGGCTCTCTATGGTCAGGGCATGACAGTACCCCCCACCCCCCCAAGGTGTGGACTCCGACCGCAAAACCTGAAACTAGATGGGGAGGGTTAGGGTGGGCAACTAGTGTCGGTGGCGGCTCCGGTGCGGGACGTAGCACCGTTTAGACAGCCGATCCGGCCATGGAGCCATGAGGGACTGGACGCTGTGCCTGGACTGGGCACCGGCGCAGAGGAAGGCTCCGGCCATGGAGCGGGACTGGACGCCGTGTCTGAACTGAGCACCGGCGCAGAGGAAGGCTCCGGCCTTGGGACTGGCAATGGAAGCTCCGGGCCGTGGACCATCACTGGAGGCTCTGAACTGTGAACCGTCGCTGGAGGCTCTGAACTGTGAACCATCACTGGAAGCTCTGGACTGTGAACCGTCGCTGGAAGCTCTGGACTGTGAACCATCACTGGAAGCTCTGGACTGTGAACCGTCGCTGGAAGCTCTGAACTGTGAACCATCACTGGAAGCTCTGGACTGTGAACCGTCGCTGGAAGCTCTGGACTGTGAACCGTCGCTGGAGGCTCTGAACTGTGAACCATCACTGGAGGCTCTGAACTGTGAACCATCGCTGGAAGCTCTGAACTGTGAACCATCACTGGAAGCTCTGGACTGTGAACCGTCGCTGGAAGCTCTGGACTGTGAACCATCACTGGAAGCTCTGAACTGTGAACCATCACTGGAAGCTCTTGACTGTGAACCGTCGCTGGAAGCTCTGGACTGTGAACCGTCGCTGGAGGCTCTGAACTGTGAACCATCACTGGAGGCTCTGAACTGTGAACCATCGCTGGAAGCTCTGGACTGTGAACCATCACTGGAACCTCTGGACTGTGAACCATCACTGGAAGCTCTGGACTGTGAACCGTCGCTGGAGGCTCTGAACTGTGAACCATCACTGGAGGCTCTGAACTGTGAACCGTCGCTGGAAGCTCTGGACTGTGAACCGTCGCTGGAAGCTCTGGACTGTGAACCGTCGCTGGAGGCTCTGAACTGTGAACCATCACTGGTGCGTGGAGCCGGCACAGGTTGCACCGGATTGATGACACGCTCCTCAGGGCGAGTGCGGGGAGCCGGCACAGGACGTACCGGGCTGGGAAGGCGCACTGGGAAGGCGCACTGGAGGCCTGGTGCGTGGAGCCTGCACAGGTTGCACCAGACTGATGACACACTCTTCAAAACGCCTGCGCTGCAGCATACTCCTAGCCAACATCTCTTTACGATATCCCTCCTCAAACTGCTCCATCGACTCCCAGACGGTCTCTGGCTCTCTCCTTGGCTCGGCCGACCGCTCCTTGTGCCCCCTCCCAAAAAAACTTGGGGTTGCCCTTAGGCTGTTTGTGGCCGCGGACCCCTGCGTCGTCGCTGTCCTCCTTTACTCCTTGGTGACTCCCGCAAAGGAAGGGTCTCGCATCCACCTAGTATCTCTTCCCATGGCCAACTCTCCTTCACCTCCTGGGCACGCTGCTTGGTCCTGACTAGGGGGGATATTCTGTCACGACCATCGTATGAATAATTGGACCAAGGCACAGCGTGAGTAGAGTTCCACATTTTAATGATAGTGAAATTTCCAAAACAACAAAGATATAACGATCGTGAAATACGTAGCGAATGTAGGCACTCATACAAAACAATATCTCCCATAGTAGGTGGGATAAAGGACACACTAAATATGATCCCCAATTAGAGGTAATGATTATCAGTTGCATCCAATTGGGAACCATACACACACACCAACATAGAAATATAATACCTAGAAACCCCCCTAGTCACGCTCTGACCTATTACACCATAGAAAACCCAGAGGGCTCTCTATGGTCAGGGCGTGCCACAATGGTACAGAATGCAACCAGCTCGTGTCGCGCATTTTATATGCTGAAAGAATTTAGTAAGTCTTGTTCTCAGGTTAGCTTTGTTAAAATCCCCAGCTACAATAAATGCAGCCTCAGGATGTATGGATTCCAGTTTGCATAGAGTCCAGTGAAGTTCTTTCAGGGCCGACGAGGTATTTGCTTGGGGGGAATGTACACGGCTGTGACTATAATCGAAGAGAATTCTCTTGGAAGATAATGCGGTCGGCATTTGATTGCAAGGAATTCTAGGTCAGGTGAACAAAAGGAATTGAGTTCTTGTATGTTTTTGTGATTACACCACGACTCGTTAATCATAAGGTCAACCCCCTTAATCAATAATCAACCCCCACACTTCAACCCCCATAATCAACCCCCACACTTCTTCTTACAAGAGAGATGTTTGTTTCTGTCAGCGCAATGCATGAAGAAACCAGATGGCTGTACCAACTCTGACAACATATCCTGGGTGAGCCATGTTTCTGTGACACAGAGAATGTTACAATCTCTGATGTCTCTCTGGAAGGAAACCCGTGCCCTAATTTCGTCCACCTTGTTATCTAGAGATTGGACATTGGCGAGTAATATGCTCGGAAGGGTGGATGGTGTGCTCGCCTTCTGAGTTTGACCAGTAGGCCGCTTCTTCTGCCTCTCCTGCGGCGACCGCTTTGTTTTGGGCCGGCCTCTGGGATAATATCACATGTCCAGGGTGGAGATCCGAGCAAAGGATCCTCTTCGGGAAATACGTATTCCTGGTCATAATGTTGGTAAGTTGACATCACATTTATATCCAGTGTTTTTCCCGGCTGTATGTAATAACACTTGAGATTTTCTGGGCTAACAATGTAAGAGATAATACATGAAAAAACTATTAACTGCATAGTTTCCTAAGGACCTGAAACGAGGTGACCATCTCTGTCGGCGCCATCTTTTGCAGCAGAGGTAACTTTGAGTCTTTCTTTTCTGCGGTGGTCCTCATGAGAGCCAGATTCATCATAGCGCTTGATGGTTTTTGCGACTGCACTTGAAGAAACTTTCTAAGTTCTTGACATTTTCCGATTTGACTGACCTTCATGTCTTAAAGTAATAATGGACTGTCGTTTCTCTTTGTTTATTTGAGCTGTTCTTGCCATAATATGGACTTGGTCTTTTACCAAATAGGGCTATCTTCTGTATACCACCCCTACCATGTCACAATACAACTCAAATGCATTAAGAAGGAAAGAAATTCCAAAAATGAACTTTTAAAAAAGGCACCCCTGTCAATTGAAATGCATTCCAGGTGACTACCTCATGAAGCTGGTTGAGAGAATGCCAAGAGTGTGCAAATCTGTCTTTAAGGCAAAAGGTGGCTACTTTGAAGAATCTCAAATATTAAATATATTTTGATTTGTTTAACACTTTTGTTACTACATGATTTCATGTGTTATTTCATTGTTTTGATGTCTTCACTATTATTCTACAATGTAGAAAATTGAAAAAATAAAGAAAAACCCTGGAATGAGTATGTGTGTTAAAACTGTATATATATAAAACAAATCCTTTTTTTTTTCGATTAGTAATGTTACTGTCCCCACTACAACAACATCAAATATACCTCAATACACGTCATTTTTTAGCATTCCATGAATTCCTATGGATGATTGCTCCTACTGGGGAGTGCCAATATGTGTTACGCGGAGTGGAACAGGGGAACCCAAAGAGCAGACTCAGACAAGGAGACTGGGATGAAGTAACCAGGATATTTATTGAAACACAGGATGGAGTGCAGGGGGGAGGGGTCCAGAGGGGAATCCAAGGGAGTAGTAGAGTGGGGAATCCAGGACAGAGTAGCAGGATGACGAGATGTGGGACAGGAGACAGGGACCAGAGTCAGAACGGGCAGAACCGTAGTGGAGAGGAAAACAGCGTCAGGCAGGGAAACAGGATCTGAGTAGTAACAAATGGCTAGAAGCGTAGACTGACTGAGCAGAGATTACGATCTGGCAGCGTGGAAGTGGCAGAACTGAGTATTTGTAGAGGTCTTGATTATGGAACAGGTTGCAGCTGGTGGGGATCTGCTCTGACTCCAGCACACCTGTCTCCGCCCACACAATCACACACACACTGAGAGAGAGGGAGAGGGAGAGACTACTGGGGGAGTGGTGGCAGGTCAAGTAGACACAGGATGAGCAGTAGAGGGCGTGGCAGGAGCAGATGTAACAATATGACAGACCGGTGGCTTCAGACGTGTCTCAATGGCCAATACATAGCATCAGCAATCCAGGGTTTATATACATAATTGGTTACGACCCCTCTTTATCTGATTTCTGCAACGGAAGTTCCCCAGGCTTCCCGTTTTAGGGAAGCCTGGTATTTGACGAGGGCATCTGATTACTAAGTGAGTATGCCAACAGTCTAGAGACTGAAGCATTGACATTTCCACTTGAACTTTTCACCCTCTTCTCTCCTTTGTACAGCACTTGTCAACATCTCTTTAACATGAAACAGCATGTTCTTCTTTTGAAAGACCATAAATGTGATTATTTTCAGTGCTGCTTCTTTGACTGATCATGTCAATAAAGCATAGCTGTTTTACTGAAGAGAAAACCTTCACCGTGGTGACCATTCACTAAAGCACATGGTTCAATCTAAAGCACACAGTCCAATCTATTAAGCTTTAGTGGCTCTCTTTTGGGGGCAATATGTTTTACTGACCAAGAAAGTGACTTTGTTGAATTTTGTCCATTTTTGATGGCTTGTTGTGTGTGTGTGTGTGAGAGAGACAAGGTGTGAGTGAGTGAGAGACTGAGAGACTCACACAGAGACCGAGAGACACACACACAGACCGAGTGACTGAGAGGCACACAGAGAGGCCGAGAGACACACACAGAGACCGAGAGACACACACAGAGATCGAGAGACACACACAGAGACCGAGAGACCCACACAGAGGCCGAGAGACACACACAGAGGTCGAGAGTCCGAGAGACACACACAGAGTCCGAGAGACCGAGAGACACACAAAGAGACAGAGAGACCGAGAGACACACAAAGAGACAGACAGAGACCGAGAGACACACAAAGAGACAGAGAGACCGAGAGACACACAAAGAGACAGACAGAGACCGAGAGACACACAAAGAGACAGACAGAGACCGAGAGACACACAAAGAGACAGAGAGACCGAGAGACACACAAAGAGACAGACAGAGACCGAGAGACACACACAGAGACAGACAGAGACCGAGAGACACACACAGAGATCGAGAGACACACACAGAGGCCGAGAGACACACAAAGAGACAGAGAGACCGAGAGACACACAAAGAGACAGACAGAGACCGAGAGACACACAAAGAGACAGACAGAGACCGAGAGACACACAAAGAGACAGACAGAGACCGAGAGACACACAAAGAGACAGACAGAGACCGAGAGACACACAAAGAGACAGACAGAGACCGAGAGACACACACAGAGATCGAGAGACACACACAGAGACCGAGAGACCCACACAGAGGCCGAGAGACACACAAAGAGACAGAGAGACCGAGAGACACACAAAGAGACAGACAGAGACCGAGAGACACACAAAGAGACAGACAGAGACCGAGAGACACACAAAGAGACAGACAGAGACCGAGAGACACACAAAGAGACAGAGAGACCGAGAGACACACAAAGAGACAGACAGAGACCGAGAGACACACAAAGAGACAGAGAGACCGAGAGACACACAAAGAGACAGAGAGACCGAGAGACACACAAAGAGACAGAGAGACCGAGAGACACACAAAGAGACAGAGAGACCGAGAGACACACAAAGAGACAGAGAGACCGAGAGACACACAAAGAGACAGAGAGACCGAGAGACACACAAAGAGACAGAGAGACCGAGAGACACACAAAGAGACAGAGAGACCGAGAGACACACAAAGAGACAGAGAGACCGAAAGACAGAGACCCAAAGACAGACAGAGACCGAGAGACCGACAGTGAGAGACAGACAGACCAAGAGACCGACAGTGAGAGACAGACAGACAGACAGATGGAAGAAAGAACACAGAGAGAGGAGAGAGAGAGAGCAAATGAGTGAAGAAATAAACACAAAGAGAAGATAGGCTATGCCCACTGCCCACAAAATGAGGTGGAAACTGAGCTGCACTTTCTGACCTCCTGCCAAATGTATGACCATATTAGAGACACACATTTCCCACAGATCACAAAGACCCACAAAGAATTTGAAAGCAAATCAAACATTGATAAACTCCCATATTTGTTAGGAGAACTATCACAGTGTGCAATCACAGCAGCAAGATCTGTGACCCGTTGCCATGAGAAAAGGGCAACCAGTGGAACACAAACAACATTGTAAATACAATCTATATTTATCTGTTTATTTATATTCCCCTACCTACCATTGGTACTTCAAAAAATGTCACATAACATTTGAAATGCCTTTATCTTTCTGAAGCCTTTGTGAGTGCAATGTTTACTCTTAATTTACATATACTTGTTTTTTGTTGTTTTTTGTTGTCACATTTGTTGATTGTTTATTTCACTTGCTGTGGCAATGTAAACATGTTTCCCATGTCAATAAAGCCCCTTTGAATTTAATTGAGACAGAGAGCGGGAGTGAGAGAGAGAGAGAGAGACAGAGAGAGACAGATAGAGAGACAGAGAGAGACAGATAGAGAGAGAGACAGATAGAGAGAGATAGAGACAGAGAGAGAGAGAGAGAGAGAGAGAGAGAGAGAGACAGATAGAGAAAGAGACAGAGAGACAGATAGAGAGACAGAGAGAGACAGATAGAGAGACAGAGAGAGACAGATAGAGAGAGAGACAGAGAGAGACAGATAGAGAGAGAGACAGAGAGAGACAGAGACAGAGAGAGACAGATAGAGAGAGAGAGAGAGAGAGAGAGAGACAGAGAGAGACAGATAGAGAGAGACAGATAGAGAGACAGAGAGAGACAGATAGAGAGACAGAGAGAGACAGATAGAGAGAGAGACAGATAGAGAGAGATAGAGAAAGAGACAGAGAGAGAGGTGGAAACTGAGCAGCACTTCCTAACCTCCTGCCAAATGTATGACCATATTAGAGGCATATTTCCCTCAGATTACACAAACACAAATAATTCAAAAACAAAGCCAATTTCAATCATATCTGTTGGGTGAAATACCACAGTGTGCCATCACAGCAGCAAGATTTGTGACCTGTTGCCACAAGAAAAGGGCAACCAGTGAAGCACAAACACCATTGTAAATACAACCCATACTTTATTCTCCCTTTTGTACTATTTGCACATAATACGACATTTGAAATGTCTTTATTCTTTTGGAACGTTTGTGAGTGTAATGTTTACTGTTCATTTTATTGTTTATATCACTTTGGTTTATTATCTAGTTCACTTGCTTAGGCAATGTTAACATGTGTTTCCCATGCCAATAAAGCCCTCAAATTGAATTGAATTTAAAATGGAGAGAGACAGAGACTGAGGGAAGAAAGAACAGAGAGGAAATGAGGGAAGAAAGGAGAGAACAGAGAGAACAGAGAGAGAAAGAACAGAGAGCAATGTGATTGCACTCTCTATCCTTCACCTTCCAGTCTCCTTCCTGATCAAACAAACACTGTGATATCATCTGTCACTCACTCTAAGTACACTTGTTGCTTTCAAGACAGCTGGGAACTCTGAAAAAAACTAGGTCAAATCAGGACGTCAGCGATCTTCAGGTCGGAAAGTCAGAGCTCTAGAAAGATGCCAGAGTTTCTGACTTGGAATTCTGAGTTGGATGACGGTTCAAAAATATTTTTCCCATTCTGAGCTCGCTTTTCTTCTCCAGAGTTTCCAGCTGTCTTGATCACACTAAAGTCTGAGATCTCTGAGTTCTGAATTCCCAGTTGTTTTGAAAAACAGTTAGGCACACAGTCTGAAGTGAATCAGTGGGAGAAGTTGACCATCCTCTGGGGGGGATCATTACATGATTGACTAGATCATATTTGATGGTGTACTCTATAATGTCATTCGGTGAGAAAAGTATTCTGCCATACTGTACATTTGCTGCCAATGACTATTTTTGTTGTTTGTATTTTTTCCAACAGCCATGAAGTCTGGAGGCACCCAACTGAAACTGATCATGACGTTCCAGAACTATGGACAGGCTCTGTTCAAACCTATGAAGTAAGTAGACTGCTTATGCCAATCTACATAGATGTGTGTGTATTGTGTATATGTTGTGTAATTTGATAGATATTACTTGTTAGATATTACTGCACTGTGGGAGCTAGAAGCACAAGCATTTCGCTACAGCCGCAATAACATCTGCTAATCACGTGTATGTGACCAATAACATTGGATTTGATTTGATTTGACTGCCTATGCCAACCAGAAATGCTTCTCATGGTGATGTATTGTAGAGGTTCAATAGGCTATGTGTACAGTTCCGCAAGGGGATAATCTCAACGTGGTCTCAGAGCATTTCGTAAATCCAAGACACTCCATTTGGAATGATATGTTACGGTATGGTATGTATTAATGAGTGGGTGTCCATCATCCATTTCGTATATAATATGATATAAATTACAATTCATATGATATGTTACGAATTTGCAAAACGTTTGATATGTTACGAATTCCAATTTGTTTTGGGTAACATTAGCTAGGGGTGGCTAATGCTAATGTTAGCTAACTAGCTAACGTTAGCTAGGCTAGGGGTTAGGGGTTAATGGTAGGGTTAGGGGTTAATGGTAGGGTTAGGAGTTAGGTTAAAGGGGAAGGGTTAGCTAAAAGGGTTACGGTTAGGGGAAGGGTTAGCTAAAAGGGTTACGGTTAGGGGAAGGGTTAGCTAAAAGGGTTACGGTTAGGGGAATGGTTAGCTAACATGCGAAGAAGTTCCAATATAGCTAAAAAGTAGTAAGTAGTTGCAAAGTCGCTAAATTGCTGAAGTTGTCCGTGATGAGATTCAAACACGCAACCTTTGGGTTGCTAGATGTTCGCGTATACGCCCACCCATCTGTTGCTAGACATTCACATTATACTGTACGTCCACCCACCCACCCTGATCGACCAACCAACCAAACAACCACCCACCCACCCTCCTTTCATTTTTGTCTTAAATAACCTTCTGTTTTATGTAACCATACCAAACGTAAAATATCATACTCATTTCAGTGTTCCGGATTTATGTTCACTTGTCTATGAGAGTAGTCTGACAATCTAGATCAGGGGTCTCCGACAGGTAGTTCCCGCAAGCTACCAGTCGCAGCTCTATGAGTAGCTTGCCAATTCTTTCTTAAAACAGATTTCGGGAAAATACCAAATCTAATTTTATGGGGCCGGTCATGCCAAATATAGTTTATTAACCATTATTTTACCGGGTATATTGACAGAAAACCCACCTATTGTACAACAAGGACCCAGGGAAGACTTGCAGGGTACGGGAGAAGAGAAGAATGTGTCTATTTGAAGGCTATAAAAAAAGGAGAGTAGGTCGCGACATGTTAAATAAAAATAATATTACAAAAAAATAATAATTCTAGAAAAGGTTGGAGACCCCTGATCTAGATGAATAAAGGTTAAATGAAAACAACAATGATTTAATTTATCCTTATTTGTATCCAGGTTGTCCATATTGTGATGATACTATACTTCCTGATGATAGACTTGGTCCTTTAGCCCTAATCCCTTTCGTGATTGTTGTAGCTAGCTGGGTTTTAAATGTAATTCCTTTTGTTATCGTAATTGTAATTGAATTGAGGGTTAATCATTGTCACCCTCCTGTTGTGTTTGGCCTCAGTGTCAGTGTGGAGAGCTGGGTTAAGCCTGTGGATGATCGCAGGGAGGAGGAGGATGAGGAGCAGGTGGTGGAGGCAGAGACAAGCTATTCAGAGGCTGTCATAATTACTAACTACTTCAGTCTACTCACATAAAGTCAAGCTAGACGCACCTCAAATCACCCTGACATAACTTTGTGTGTGTGTGTGTGTGTGTGTGTGTGTGTGTGTGTGCGCGTGTGCGTGTGTACGCAGCTGTAACATCGCAAAGAGGCTCAGAGGAGGAGCATACCAACAAATGCTGAAATACAATACAAATCTATCCAGATTATCTCTCTGCGGTACACTAATATTGAATTTAAAACAGAAACAAATCTATTTGTTGTCTGCAGCTGTCAACTCATCTCCGGTAGGATCCCCTTGGTGTTCCTCTAATCTAGAGAAAGGAGGGGCAGGAGGAGTATGAGGGTTGTTTTCACTCCCCCGTCTTGATACACTTCATTTAACAAAACATGGCCATCCCAACTGTCTTGACAGTTGGACGCCATTCTCCGTCCAGCTGAATTGGCATACATATCCTGTCACTCCTCCATACTATCCCCAATTTTGTTTGTTTACCATGCTTGTGGGGACTTCTGGTCCCCACAAGTATAGTTAATCCCGTCCACACACACACACACTGACATACACGCACACATACACACTGACATACATGCACACATACACACTGACATGCACACACACATACACACTGACATACACGCACACATACACACTGACATGCACACACACATACACACTGACATACACGCACACATACACACTGACATGCACACACACATACACACTGACATACACGCACACATACACACTGACATACACGCACACATACACACTGACATGCACACACACATACACACTGACATACAGTGACATACACGCACACACCGTTCCATAACACCCCACCAACTCACACCTCTCTCCTCAATCTGTTGGCGTGTTGTCACATGGTGCATCAAAGAGACAGAGGTGCAACATCAAAGACTTCATAGGGCATCAGCTTCTCCTCTGAACACAAATGCATCATGGGAGAGATCGGGCTCCTTCTACCAGTAAACCAGTTTCAGAATAGAAAGACACAGAGCAAGTGCAGAGCAGAAATCCAATGGTGCTGCTCTTTATCGATCCCTTGTCTATCTCTCGCTCTATCTCTCGCTCTATCTCTCGCTCTATCTCTCGCTCT